>NC_085993.1:39574679-39837179 GCF_030014385.1 Trichomycterus rosablanca
CTGGGTCGCAGGGCAGTGTTCCAGCATGATAATGACCCCAAACACACCTCTAAGACGACCACTGCTTTATTGAAGAGGCTGAGGGTAAAGGTGTTGGACTGGCCAAGCATGTCTCCAGACCTAAACCCAATAGAACATCTTTGGGGCATCCTCAAGCGGAAGGTGGAGGAGCGCAAAGTCTCGAATATCCGCCAGCTCCGTGATGACGTCATGGAGGAGTGGAAAAGCATTCCAGTGGCAACCTGTGAAGCTCTGGTAAACTCCATGCCCAGGAGAGTTAAGGCAGTTCTGGGAAATAATGGTGGCCACACAAAATATTGACACTTCAGGAACTTTCACTAAGGGGTGTACTCACTTTTGTTGCCGGTGGTTTAGACATTAATGGCTGTATATTGAGTTATTTTGAGGGAAGAATAAATTTACACTGTTATATAAGCTGCACACAGACTACTTTTCATTGTGTCAAAGTGTCATTTTGTCAGTGTTGTCCCATGAAAAGATATACTTAAATATCTGCAGAAATGTGAGGGGTGTACTCACTTTTGTGATACACTGTATATATATATGAAATTTGTTGAGGGGGCCCAAAATGTTTTTTGCACTGGGGCCCGTGAGCACCTACTTACGCCACTGCCTTGAGACTCGTGTATTAAACTGCTGTGCAACCCAAGCAACCGATATATGTGTTCTTAAGGCAATTAAGTTTATATCTCTTTTAACTGAAAGGTCCATTATGTTCCTATATTGCTGTATGTTCTCTTAGTTTTTAAATAATAAGAGCAGATGTAGGCAGCATGGTGGCTCGTTGGGTAGCTCTGTCGCCTCACAGCAAAAAGGTCAATTCAATTCAAGGTTCAATTCCCAGGTAGAGAAGTCCAGGTTCTTTCTCTGTGGAGTTTGCATGTTCTCCTCATGTCCACATGGGGTTCTTTCTACAGTCCAAAGACATGCAGTAAGGTTAATTGGAGCTACAAAAATTGTGTAAATGAGTGAAAATGAATAAAAACACTAATGTTTGAGTGTGTAAATGTGTGTGTGTGTTTGTACCGTGATGGACTGGCAACTTGTCCAAGGTGTTTCATACCTTCTGCCCAATGAACTGGACCCATTGTGACCCCGAATAGGATAAAGCAGTGGCAAAACAGACAATAAATAAAGAGCAGATGTGCTTCTAATAACCGTTTTTGTCAAGCCTACACTGACCATAAAATGCTAACTGGACAAAATAATAATATTTTAAAGCATATAATGATTTTAAAGCAAAAAAAAGATTTTAAAGATTTTATAGGAGTGTTTTTGTCATGTTTCCCTCATTTATTAAACAGAATGAAAATGTCAGCCATCAGCCAAAAGTTCAGCCACCAGACTTCAAAAAACTGAAGAAAAGAACTACGAGAACGGAGGAAGAATAACATCTTTCCTCTCAAAGGTACGAGCATTTCTACAGACCTGCAGTACTTAAGATGCCTCTTGAGTTTTGTATCTGTAAGTAAATGTGTATTTTGGCTCCTGTGTTTGATGTAATCTGGTGGTATTGTTGGCGAAGTGAGGTTAAACTTTGGTTTGGCAGTTAAGAAAGGATACTGTGTGGTCTGAACGAGAAACATGAGAAGCCCTGAGGAGTGATATTTTGTGTTTGTGTTTCTGTATAGACGAGAAGTGAATGAAAATGAAAAAAGAAAGAAAGATTCCTTATACTTATGTGTAACTTAAATTTATGTGTAACTGCGTATGGGGTACAAAGATTAAAAATATGAACTGGGGCCTGGCCAAAAATGTATGATTAAGCATTAATAGCAATGTCCTCGTTTACAGTATATAAGGTCACATTATGCCTTCCAGTGCTTGTAAAAAAAAAAACCGAAGGCAACGTCTTCCAGTTTAACACAGTGAAAGAGGCCTGGCACTTGTCTCATTTAAAATGTTAGTTCACTTACCTGTTATTCTGAATAAATGAGGCATGGCATCTACATTACATGACCAAAAGTATGTGGTATTTTAAAAGTATTTCAGTCACACCCATTGCTAACAGATGTATAAAATGTATTCTATAAAATACAGTGGGGTCAAAAAGTATTTAGTCAGCCACTGATTGTGCAAGTTCTCCTACTTAGAAAGATGAGAGAGGTCTGTAATTTTCATTATAGGTACACTTCAACTATGAGAGACAAAATGAGAAAAAAAAATCCAGGAAATCACATTGTAGGATTTTTAAAGAATTTATTTGTAAATGATGGTGGAAAATAAGTATTTGCTCAATAACAAACAAGCAAGATTTCTTCATTAAGAAGCTCTTCTGTCCTCCACTCGTTACCTGTATTAATGGCACCTGTTTGACATCGTTATCTGTATAAAAGACACCTGTCCACAGCCTCAAACAGTCAACCATGGCCAAGACCAAAGAGCTGTCGAAGGACACCAGGAAGAAAACTGTAGACCTGCACCAGGCTGGCAAGAGTGAATCTACAATAGGCAAGCAGGTTGGTGTGAATAAATCAACTGTGGGAGCAATTGTAAGAAAATGGAAGACATACAAGACCATTGATAATCTCCCTCGATCTGGGGCCCCACGCAAGATCTCATCCCGTGGGGTCAAAATGATCATGAGAACGGTGAGCAAAAATCCCAGAACTACACAGAGGTACCTGATAAATGACCTGCAGAGAGCTGGGACCAAAGTAACAAAGGCTACCATCAGTAACACACTACGCCGAGAGGGACTCAAATCCTGCAGTGCCAGGCGTGTCCCCATGCTTAAGCCAGTACATGTCCAGGCCTGTCTGAAGTTTGCCAGAGAGCTTATGGATGATCCAGAAGAGGATTGGGAGAATATCATGTGATAAGATGAAACCAAAATGGAACTTTTTGGTAAAAACTCAACTCGTCGTGTTTGGAGGAAGAAGAATGCTGAGTAAACACCATACCTACTGTGAAGCATGGGGGTGGAAACATCATGCTTTGGGGCTGTTTTTCTGCAAAGGGGACAGGACGACTGATCCGTGTTAAGAGAAGAATGAACAAGACCATGTATCGTGAGATTTTAAGCCAAAACCTCCTTCCATCAGTGAGAGCATTGAAGATGGAACATGGCTGGGTCTTCCAGCATGACAATGATCCCAAACACACCGCTCGGGCAACGAAGGAGTGGCTCCGTAAAAAGCATTTCAAGATCCTGGAGTGGCCTAGCCAGTCTCCAGACCTCAACCCCATAGAAAATTTGTGGAGTCCGTGTTGCCCAGCGACAGCCCCAAAACATCACTGCTCTAGAGGAGATCTGCATGGAGGAATGGGCCAAAATACCAGCTACAGTGTGTGCAAACCTGGTGAAGACTTACAGGAAACATTTGATCTCTGTCATTGCCAACAAAGGTTATGTTACAAAGTATTGAGTTGAACTTTTGTTATTGACCAAATACTTATTTTCCACCATAATTTACAAATAAATTCTTTAAAAATCCTACAATGTGATTTCCTGGATTTTTTTTTTCTCATTTTGTCTCTCATAGTTGAAGTGTACCTATGAAAATTACAGACCTCTCTCATCTTTCTAAGTAGGAGAACTTGCACAATCAGTGGCTGACTAAATACTTTTTGACCCCACTGTATTCCAAGTTCCTCGCAACCATTTGAATGGCCTTTTCTGTTGCTCATGGTTGTTCCCCTGTGCACAAAAGTAGGTCCACAAAGACGATGTTTGTGTGTTTAGTGTGGAGTGGTCTGCACAGAGCCCTGACCCAAACCAAGTTGAACATCATTTGTGAGACACGCCTTCTCATGCAACAGTGCCTATTTATAAATTATCTTCTTAATAACTGGGCCCAAATTTCTATAGACAAATTTCTATGGATGATATACACCGATCAGCCATAACATTAAAACCACCTCCTTGTTTCTACACTCACTGTCCATTTTATCAGCTCCACTTACCATATAGAAGCACTTTGTAGTTCTACAATTACTGACTGTAGTCCATCTGTTTCTCTGCATGCTTTGTTAGCCCCCTTTCATGCTGTTCTTCAATGGTCAGGACCCCCACAGGACCACTACAGAGCAGGAATTATTTGGGTGTTGGGTCATTCTCAGCACAGCAGTGACACTGACGTGTTGGTGTGTTAGTGTGTGTTGTACTGGTATGAGTGGATCAGACACAGCAGCACTAATGGAGTTTTTAAACACCTCATTGTCACTGCTGGACTGAGAATAGTCCACCAACCAAAAATATCCAGCAAACAGCGCCCCATGGGCAGCATCCTGTGACCACTGATGAAGGTCTAGAAGATGACCAACTCAAACAGCAGCAATTGATGAGCGATCGTCTCTGACTTTACATCTACAAGGTGGACCAACTAGGTAGGAGTGTCTAATAGAGTGGACAGTGAGTAGACACAGTATTTAAAAACTCCAGCAGCGCTGCTGTGTCTGATCCACTCATACCAGCACAACACACACTAACACACCACCACCATGTCATTGTCACCGCAGGGCTGAGAATGATCCACCACCTAAATAATACCTGCTCTGTAGTGGTCCTGGGAGAGTCCTGACTATTGAAGAACAGCATGAAAGGGGGCTAACAAAGCAAGTAGAGAAACAAATGGACTACAGTCAGTAATTGTAGAACTACAAAGTGCTTTTATATGGTAAGTGGAGCTGATAAAATGGACAGTGAGTGTAGAAACAAGGAGGTGGTTTTAATGTTATGGCTGATCGGTGTACATTCTTGCAGAAGGCCTTTTTGATAAATTTAAGGCTGTCAGAGGAGGACAAACTCCATATTAATGCTCTATGTTTTAAAAAAGGAAAGTTAATAATATAAAGGTCAGGTGTGCACATTCCTTAACCATGTAATCTATGTCTGTCACTCCTATTAAAGCATGCATGGGTAATGAAGGAGGTGTGGCCTATCTGTCATTTTCACTGGGACAAAATAGTGGCCTGTGTGACTTTTAGTCTTACAATCTTTCAGACATTAGTAAGGCTAATGTCACAAATCCAGCCTCTATGTGCTCCCGGAGAATAGGCTGTTTTCCAGAAATGGGGTTTGTACATTAAATTGTTAATTTTACCTCAAAAGTAAAGACTTGATTATACATGCAATCAATTATTCATGCACATCTGCAGAGTGTGATGATAAGGATTTTGAGAAGAATTTAAACAATTCTGCATTCTGAATTGCAATGTGCATTTAATTAGCCACTAATGAAGCATGATAGTGAAGTAAGAATGTTTCAAATGACAAAAATTACAATGTATTGCAGTTGTAAGACCCATCTGATGCCTCCTTAACAGCTCCTTCTGTATAACATCCCAACCATTTAAAGACCAAAACTAAACATAAAGCAAAAACTGCAAATGCTAAATATAAATACACAACACAATATTAACATTTCTGCACTGGATACTACCCAGGATGCTCCCAAAATCTTTAAGGAATACGTGTATTTTTGCTTCTTCTGCAGATTTGACTCCTTCTTAAAAACGAAAGGAAACCCATTATTCCAATCCTTCATTCCTTCTCCCACCTCGTATTTCTACTTCTTGTTGCCTGGTTGATCCCTTCAAACAAACTCATTTAAAAATACATTCCTGGGTTTCATGCATTTAATAGATTTTCTCTATTTAGCTGCTAGAGGATTTGGAGCAGCTCTAAAGCTCCTAGAACTGCTGATACAGACAGATGGGGGTGTTAGGACTTACACTGTAGAGTTAAACTGTTTATGGAAACCTACTATAAAAGTTTTGGTGATGTTAGCACCAAAGAAAAAAACACAAATTAATGCAACTTGGTTCAATTTGAACTTTACTGATTTAAACCACTGGTAATGGTAAACCTTTATAAAACATTTAACAATAAGGAGGTGAATTGGTAACAGGTGAAGGTATAAAAGGAGAATTTAACAAATGTTCAGTCTTTAGGAGCAAATACTGGTTGTGGCTCAACTTTTTCTGCCAGACTTTGTGAGAGAATTGTTTATTTATTTATTTATTAGGATTTTAACCTCATGTTTTACACACTTTAATTACATTTATGACAGAAACGCTCTTAAATCATACGTTTTACGTACACAGCCTATCCCTCCTTTACTGGGACTGAGAAGTATAGATCCCATATTTCCTTCATGCCACGGACACACTACACGACTTTCAAAGTCATCAGATCACTGTACTGTTTACATTACACATCACACTCTCTTGTAATCAATAGTATTTAAGTCATTGTGGTTTGCACACTTCATGATTGAACAGCGATAGGGGGTCAAACATTACACCATCTTTCACCAGGAGGAATCACAGATGAGTCCATGTGGTTTCCCAAACTACGTTTTGTCACGAAAACACACAAGAGAAGTGACAAGGGTTTATCAGTGAGACAGGGTTTATTTTCCCTCCAACAAATGATCCAAGTGGTTTGTGTTATGATCTGATATGCAGTAAAAAAAAAAACATGAGGGAAAAACAATCTGGGTGAAGTAGTGGATTAGGATACGCAGCCAGCAGGGATTGTCTGTTTTGTAGAGACGGCTGGAGTTAAATAAATGTTTTTCCAATCAACACATTGGTATTATATTTTGGCGTGGACAGTAAGGTTACAAATACTGTAAAGCTTGTGTGCATGCTGATGTATTCTGATAGAAACTATCAGCCATAACATTAAAACCACCTCCTTGTTTCTACACTTACTGTCCGTTTTATCAGCTCCACTTACCATATAGAAGCACTTTGTAGTTCTACAATTACTGACTGTAGTCCATCTGTTTCTCTGAATGCGTTTTTAAACTCATTTACCCTGTTCGTCAATGGTCAGGACCCCCACAGGACCACCACAGAGCAGGTATTATTTGGGTGATGGATCATTCTTGGCACTGCAGTGACACTGACATGGTGGTGGTGTGTTAGTGTGTGTTGTGCTGGTATGAGTGGATCAGACACAGCAGTGCTGCTGGAGTTTGTAAACACCTCACTGTCCCTGCTGGACTGAGAATAGTCCACCAACCAGAAATATATCCAGTGACCACTAATGAAGGTCTAGAAGATGACCAACTTAAACAGCAGCAATAGATGAGCGATCATCTTTGACTTTACATCTACAAGGTGGACCAACTAGGTAGGAGTGTCTAATAGAGTGAACAGTGAGTGGACACAGTATTTAAAAACTCCACTTATACCAGCACAACACACACTAACACACCACCATGTCAGTGTCACTGCAGTGCTGAGAATGATCCACCACCTAAATAATACCTGTTTTTGCTCTGTGGTGGTCCTGTGCGGGTCCTGACCATTGAAGAACAGGGTGAAAGCAGGCTAAACAAGTATGTAGAGAAACAGATGGACTACAGTCAGTAATTGTAGAACTACAAAGTGCTTTCATATGGTAAAATGGTAAAATGGACAGTGAGTGTAGAAACAAAGAGGTGGTTTTAATCTTATGGCTGATCAGTGTATGTGTATACTCATTGCTGTCAATTACAAAAGCAAAATTACATCCATATTTAACACCATATTTACCGGAGAACTCATCAATGTTAGTCAATCGTAACTCAAGATAAGGTATTAGGAAGCAGTGTTGAATTATGTTATGGAAATACAGCACCAAATTACATTTCTTTTTCAAGCATGGCTTTATTAAGTACATAAGTACAGTACAGTGTTGACAGCACTTAATGTTTAATTTATTTTCCCTCAATAGGCTTCGTAACATGCTTTAAATACAAAATACCCCCCCCCCCCCCCCAACACACACACACACACACACACACACACACACTTTAAGCCCAGAGTACATGCCAAGTATCTGTAAGACTATTGGTTACCTCACTGTTTTTTACGATCATGAAGGCCCCACGGCAAGACCTCTCCTCCCATTCCTACAAACACTCCAATCTGGGCACCATATGAGCCACGTTTAAATTTCTCTCTTTTTTCTTTTATTTTCTCTCTGTCGGCCATCACACCAATCTGAGCGACAGTCACACCAATCCTAATCTTATTTCGACTGTCACACCGTTCCGTGTTATCTAGAGCTAACTCCGACACACGTACCATCTTGTTTGTTGTTACCATGGTAACCCCAAGGCACCAAGGATATTTTTACGCTTTCAAAGACAGACACATGGCATCCGAGAGACAAAGAAGGACCACGGAAGGCGAAAAGCTGAAAGTAAAGAGAGGAAAAGCGTAAAAAGTTGAGAGGGGAAGAAAAAGGCAGAAAAAGCAAAGCTAAGTGCAAACAGATGGACTTGATATATATCCTTTCCCGGCCGGAGCTGGGAACCACCTGTCCGCTGCAGCTTTTTCCGCTTGGACAGATTTAGGCAGTGCGCTTATCAGGTGTGACCTAGTCGTGATCAGCAGATCAGTCGAGCTTTGCGAGAGGGAGAGAGGAAGTGACCTTGGACAACTGTATGAGTCAGGGTTGATTATCTCAGCAACAAAATATTTCTGAACACACAGATTTTCTCTAGCACCTTTCACACTTAAACACCGTAGATTAATGGTGATACCTTTACCAGTAACATCCAGACTTTGTAGTTGTGAATGTGGTACATGACGAATGCCACCTACAATAAAGACATTTTTATACTTGCACGGCATTCTTGGTGTTATGGGAGAATTGTAGGCAGGACTGCACTGTTTATATATAAATAATTTCATTCTTGGCATGAATCTCAAATAGCACCTTTATTTTTGCAGACATTTATCTTTGTTATCGTTTAGTTGACTTAAAGCATCTTTAAGCTGCTTTCACCCTGTTCTTCAATGGTCAGGACCCCCACAGGATCACCACAGAGCAGGTATTATTTGGGTGGTGGATCATTCTCAGCACTGCAGTGACACTGACATGGTGGTGGTGTGTTAGTGTGTGTTGTGCTGGTATGAGTGGATAAGACACATCAATGCTGATGGAGTTTTTAAACACCTCACTGTCACTGCTGGACTGAGAATAGTCCACCAACCAAAAATATATCCAGCCAACAGCGCCCCATGGGCAGCGTCCTGTGACCACTGATGAAGGTCTAGAAGATGACCAACTCAAACAGCAGCAATTGATGAGCGATCGTCTCTGACTTTACATCTACAAGGTGGACCAACTAGGTAGGAGTGTCTAATAGAGTGGACAGTGAGTAGACACAGTATTTAAAAACTCCAGCAGCACTGCTGTGTCTTATCCACTCATACCAAAACAACACACACTAACACACCACCACCATGTCAGTGTCACTGCAGTGCTGAGAATGATCCACCACCCAAATAATACCTGCTCTGTGGTGGTCCTGACCATTGAAGAACAGGGTGAAAGCAGGCTTAAAAAAAGTATGTAGAGAAATAGATGGACTACAGTCAGTAATTGTAGAACTACAAAGTGCTTCTATATGGTAAGTAAAGCTGATAAAATGGACAGTAAGTGTAGAAACAAGGAGGTGGTTTTAATGTTATGGCTAATCAGTGTATACAGATGTATAGTACAGTACAACAAAATTGTTTTCTCACATATCCCAGCTCATTTCAAAGTTGGGGTCAGAGCACAGGGTCAGCCATTGTACAGCACCTCGGGAGCAGACAGGGTTAATCGCCTTGCTCAAGGGCCCAACAGGGGCAGTATGGCAGAGCCAGGATTCGAGCTCTCAACCTTTTGATTGATAGCCCAAAGCTCTACTCACTAGGCTACCACTGTCCCTTAATTAACACTACAATGTGCTTTCTGTCACAAAATTGATCTGATTTGTCATTGACCAGTTTTGCTAATGCTATCAATCAGGTTTATATAATGATACCAGTGGTGATTTCTCTAACACTGCAAGGGAAGCTCAGCTTCCCCTAACATGTCAAAAATTAAATGCTCAAATATGTACAGTTGTGTTAACATTTCATTGACTACAAATGCGTTAGAACACGTTCATCTCGAAGACGAGTTCGTTCAGAATCAGCTACCTATCACAAATTGACTGACTCGATTTTGTTAACTTCTCATACATTCCCGTAGCGTCAATGCATTTGCCCGCAGAAGCTGAGCGTCTATTCACTTCAACGGGACTGCATGGAATGGTTTTTTCATTGCTTCGAAACTCGCCGGTCATTGGATAAATGCCACGATTTTGTCCCGCCCCCGGACGCTGAGCGTCTCTGGGGGTGAATGGAGCTGTGGGCGGGTCTGGACGTGGAGCTTCTGCAAGATGATTGGAGGATCAGTCGAAAGGCTGAATCCGGTTTTGATTGACAGCTATTTTGAGATCTACACGTCACTTAATCACTGGGAGCTTCAGTCCCATCGCGGATTTTGCGAGTGAAGTTGAAAGACAAACTGCAACCCATTTCTTTGATAGGATCACAGGCCATTTTCTTGAAAAGGAACGGAGGGCAGAATTTATGTATAAATAAATTGACAAATTTTATGATGTAAGCCGACAATGAGCTTCCCCTCTTTGAAAGACCAGCAGCCGCCACTGAATGATACAGAGAGAAAAGTTAATGCCATTTTTTCATGTTTCAGTGGCCACAGTGTGTTGCCTGAGTGATATTCAAATTTCATTTCTTTATATTTGTATGTTTTAATGACTGTGTTACATTCCTTTCATAAAACCTTGAACTGGAATCAAACCAAAGTCCAAGCTTGCCAGATTTACTAAGAACGATACCACCATAGATCAATGTGATGCATTAGAGCACAGCTGCCGGCTAACAAATACTGGTGCAAAGGCAAGGAAAGAGTTATGACTCAACAGGACTTTGGCAAGAATCAGCACACACAATGCCATGGGCAGCTCGTTCCTTAGGGCGATCGGGCACCACCAAAGGCCGAAAGGGAAGAAATTTTTCTATCACATTCAACCAGTGTTAAACTAGCTGTGACTGTTCTGGACACTCTGTCTTGCCTCTGAATATTGTAGTCCAATCAGCGTCGAGTTGGGTTCTGTACAGTCGCCCCAATTGCTCTGATAGACTCTCATATTAAGGCACTTTTTTTCGAACTGTAGGCACTGCAATACATTCTGTATGGGTTCTGGGAGAGCTAGCACTTACGTGCTTGCGTCCCGCGTAACCTGGTGTAGCGATAATTGGAGCAGCTAGCGATCTCATCAACATGACTACTATTACCTCAGGATTTGCTGCACCTAAAATAAAATGCTATCTGATGAAGACTGAATTAAATTGTTAGTGTGAAGGCTTTACTTAATTTTATGATTAATGGTAAAGCTGGTCTCTCTCCATGTTCAAAGTTATTTGTGAGGGCAAACTGACAGATGACTTAAGATGTTAATTATTTAAGCTTTAATTTACCCATTGAACGGGTCACCTTGGCCATCATCGCAACAATTGCCCCCCCTGAGAGATTTGGCAGGAGCCGCCACTGCACAATGCTATAAATTAAACTGCCTATAGGGTGCCTTGTCTGTTAACTGCTCCAGTTATTGTCTTATTACCAAACACTTGAGTATTTGTGACCGTTTTAGCTGAAATGTGTTACAGAAGGGTGGGTCCTGTTACAGCAACTCTGCCTTAATGGCAATGGTTTTAAAAATGTTTAAACACTTAAATAATTTTGCTGTGTAGTGTGTTCAAATATGATTAACAGGATGGGTGATTAAGAGAAAAGACATTGATGGGCCAAGCCAGAGAAAAGAGACTGGAAAATGGGAGTTATTAGTGACGAGTGAAGAGTGAGAATCGTGATGTAGGAGGGAAAAAAAACTTTGGAAAAGAACTTGGAGGATAAAAAAAGAATAGCAATAGAATATCCGTTCTTTTTCATCTCTGCCAAATCTTCCTGCCTTTCCTGTCAGTTCTGTGACTTTATCCACTTACTGGAGCTGTCTATGTGCTATGTCATATCCTGTTGACTGAGTCTTTTATTGGAGTTCAGTAGAAAATGTTTAAGCATCTGCCATACCAACACATCAAAGTCGTACATTGTTCCTTTGCTAAAAACAAGTTCAGGGATTCTATTGTCTTAGTCATTATTCATACTGCAGTCATAAGTCATGTGCTGTTCTGAAGTGTAGCAGTGGCTACAAGCAAGAGGTAGGAAATAAATTTGCCTTCCTAAGAACAGTGACTGGCATGAGTTCAAGGTCTTAAACAATGATGTTTTGCAGCGTGAAAAATACATTAATGCAGCATGTCTTGATGAGAAAACCATAAATACTCAGAGTGTACAGTTGTCATACCAACAGCTACCCTCCAAAAGTCAGTGTTTAACACCCTTAACCCAATTGATCATTTTACATTTACATTTTCAGCATTTAACAGATGCTTTTATCCAAAGCAACTTACAGTACTGTGACAGTCTACTGAGGGTTGAGCAATTAAGGGTTAAGGGCCGTGCTCAAGGGCCCAACAGTGACAACCTGGCTGTGGTGGGTCTTGAACCAGCAACCTTTTGAGTACTAGTTCAGTACCTTAACCACTAGGCTACAACTGCCCTACAGGTCAACATATGGCTAAATAAGCAAAATGTTAAAAATGAAGGATTATTCCTCAATGTATGGAATGTCACAAATGTAAAAAAGTCACAAATTTACATAAAACTGTACATTTCATCGACATTTTATTTTTTATGTTGGATTGGGAAAAACATTTTTGAGCTTCTTTCTGAGTTTATTGTGGGTTTTCTAAAATATTACTGAACTCGCTGGTTCAAATATGTACACAGTGTTCAAGAGACTCTCATACTGTCAGCTAATATTGTGATAAGGCCTTCTAACTCCTCATGGTTGACTACATCCAGTGACTTCTCTGGGTGTGTTTGAAAACCTAGTGAGCTGCTCTTGCTGTCTTACTGTCTACATAGGCAGCTGCCAGACAGCGATACCATCAGTTTTCGCTATCTAAGCTCACAGTCTTATGCCATTCAAACCAATGGGATGGGGTGGCACAACGCACTAGCATATCAACTAACTCTCCCTCCGTGTACCGAAAACGGTACAATTTGCTGAAAAGCCCGAATTAACAAATAAATGACACTTGTGCACATTTATACAAATAAAAAATCAATAATAATTTATTTACGTTTGAAATGGCGGATGGTTTCTCAGCACCATCCGCCATGTTTTTTTATTTTTCTGTGAGAAAAGTTGTGCCGCACTGAATGCTGGGATTGCCTCCACCGCCTCCATCGGATGCTCCCTCGTTCTTGAGTCAAAATAGCGTTTAAATTTTAAGATACCTTACTAGTGAGCATTTTAAGGCATCTAGGATTTCGAACAGCCTACTTCTCGGGAGCGTGCACAGGATGACATAAAATGCTGTCTATGTAGAGAGCTCCCTAGGTTTTCAAACACACCCTCTGTGTCCATAAAAATATGGTCAGCTTGATGGCACCAATCAGATTAAGCCTCATAGATTATAATAGGAAATTATGCAAAAACATGTACAGAATTCAGAGAGCAAACTATAGATTTTTCGGCATTCGTTATTTCAGCCCTGACACCAATGCTAAAATTTAATTTATTGCCAAGGTATTTGGTACAGCAACCAAAAAGATGTTTGGATAAGAAAAGGTGAAACATTTAAACACAACAAAACTACAGCTACTTTCTAGCAGGAACTGGAACTGGTTCATTGGAGAAAATGGGTGGAACACAATTCTTGAATCTTGGATGCAATTGGGTGTTCCAACAGGCCAGTTCCTTACAAATGCTCTTCTTACTAATAAGCACAAATTTCCTCAGGAGCTCATGTGAAAGCTTAAGTATCATAAAGTTTATGGTTTTATAATAAAATGTCCAACAACTTTATTATCATGTGTCCAGATAATTTTGGCCACATAGTGTACCTGAATTTACCAATTAGTCATGTTCCTTGAATCATCCAATTTAAGACAAATTTACATTGTTACCCAAACCTTACCTTTTTAAAATATATCTCTGTATATTTGTTAGCTTCTCTGTAGTGTAATGGTTTAAGGGCCAGATAGCTGTCACTCATATTTTGGCAGGTACAGAACAGGAGAAGATATTTATGAACACAAATCTGTCACTAGAGTGAATCCTTCTGCATGATTATAGGATAAATAGGGAATATTTTAAGGCTGGAACATTACTCATCTCTTCTTTTCTTATGCTTGTGTACTGTATGTCTAGACCATGGGCACACACAGTAATTACCCATGTATACATTTACCCTCAGTTCTGCTGTCTTGTGTCATTTTTGTCATGCATGTAAACACACGACTAAATGTACAGTTGCAGTCAAAAGTTTTAATGCACTGGTAGGGTACAAGTTTGTTTGTTTATTAGGATTTTAACGTCATGTTTTACACTTTGGTTACATTCATGACAGGAACGGTAGTTACTCATTACACAAGGTTCATCAGTTCACAAGGTTATATCAAACACAGTCATGGACGATTTAGTATCTCCAATTCATCTTACTTGCATGTCTTTGAGCTGTGTGAGGAAACAGGAGCACCTGGAGTAAACCCACGCAGACACGGGAAGAACATGCAAACTTCACACAGAAAGGACCCGGACAGTCCCACCTGGGGATCGAACCCAGGACCTTCTTTCTGTGAGGCGACAGCGCTACCCACTTAGCCACTGTGTCACCCTAGGTGTATGTTACTGTACGTTATTTATGAGTTGCAACTATTAAAAAATACCCCAAACTGAGGTATTTTGTTAAAGTCAGGGAGAAAACCCAAATTCTCACTGTATGCTGAGAGAAAGATTTTCTGAAATGTAGCCTAAAAAAATCTGCCATAAATTAGAAGGCTAGTTGTAAAATAATGGGGTTGTTTTTGACACTTGTACACTAAAAATATCACATAATATAAAAACACTGAAATACAATTGGAAAATTCATTAAATGCAATAAAACCTGCACCTGTACCTTTACACTTTATTGTTTCCTTATGCTTCTTAATCGTGGAGATGCTTGATCTTGGTTGCTGAGACAGGTGTCACTGTCCACAGTCCAAGAAGCTTTACAGCACATTTCTAATTACAAACATATAATGGACACCTTTATCCAAAGTAACAACAACTGTAACCAAATACAATCCAGGCATTTGAGGGCTAAGAGCCCAACAGTGGCAACCTGGCAGTGGTAGAACTTATACAAGCAATTTACTATCTGATTACTAGTCCAGTACCTTAACCACTGAGCTACTGCTGACCATCAACGTGAAATTAGAGGCTCCATATCACAAAAAAGGGGTGGCATGGTGGCCCAGTGTGTAGCACTGTTGCCTCACAGCAAAAAGGTCCTGGGTTCGATCCCCAGGTGGGGCGGTCTGGGTCCTTTCTGTGTGCAGTTTGCATGTTCTCCCCGTGTCTGTGTGGGTTTCCTCCAAGAGCTCCAAATTTGGACCACCAAATAATAATCGTAAGTGCTGTAAATGAAAAAGAACAGTTAAGAACAGTCATAACATGACATGAGAAGACATGTACACAAACTGTTTACATATATGGATCTGCATTTAAATAATTAAATATTAATTGATTCTTTTTTTGTACCCATAAAGAGATCTGTTTATTCTTCCTCGACTCTTGTGGTGTTTTCTGTTTTTCTTTTTTAGACCTTGATGTTTTTCAGTAATTAGCAGCTGAGCCTCATTCTCTCCCTTCTTCTTTTTCCTGTTTCTTTAAAGGGATGAATCATTGGCAGCCAAACAAAGATGGAGTGCGGTGTTCAGCCTGGCATTGTGCCCGCTACTGCCACACAGATGGGCAACATGGAATCGGGGGTCAGAGTCACAGTGCTCACTTCCTGGACCGATTCTGGTTTTACTCCATCTCATATAGATTCTATAAAGTAAATAAGGAAGCACCATTTACCTCTGCACCAGTGCCAAATCTTCACCGGTAAATATTTTCATTTTACTTAATGCTTAGCAGACCTCACACACACACACACCTCACAAACCTGTAAGCATGAGGGTTCTAAAGAAATAAATTACAAACTAAAAAAAATAACTAACTGCCTAATTTTATACTGTGGTTTGATTATTTTCAAATAAATATAAAATAAATATATTGCTAAATAAATTAGTGCCTGAAATGAGCTAACGTGAAAAACTGAATAAAATAATGTTGTCTCAGTTGCCATGGTGGCGCAGTGGGTAGTGCTGTCGTCTCACAGCAAGAAGGGTTTGAATTCAATTTCCAGTTTGCATGTTCTCCCTCTGTGTCCATGTGGATTTCCTTTGGATGTTCTGGTTTCCTGTCATAGTCCAAAGACATGAAGTCAGTCTAATTGGAGCTAGTAAAAATGGTCCTGTGTGTGTGTGTGTGTGTGTGTGTGTGTGTGTGTGTGTTTCTGTGCTGTGATGGACTGATGACCTGTCTGGGGTGTTTCCTGCCTTTTATGCAGTGAATCAGACTCACCACGACTGTGACCAGGATAAAGCAGTGGTAAAACAGATAATGAAGGAATGAATGATGCTTCAGTGCAAAACTACATAAGCAGCAGATGCAATAATTAAATGTGACCATGATTTAGAGGAAATAGTGTAAAATACATTTTAGTTGAACTTTTAACATCATAAAGAACAAGAGGAGTGTTAAGTATAATTATTAATAATAAAATGAATCTAACAAACTTAATTAGAATTCCTGTGCTAACAAGCAGATCGTTGTTCTGAGAGAAACACTGCTGAAATCAGAGGAGTTTAAAAAGGAAGCACATGTCCTTCCCCATGGTGGAGTATTTGATGAAAAGGTTTAATATTGTGTGATAATTTTTTAAAAAGCACACATTATAAAACTAGTAATAGGCCTAACGGGTTTGTCTTTCATGTGGTCATCCCACAGAGAAAACAAGGCCCACGTTTTTGCTTTGTGATGGTTCCAGCCGTTCTCCTCCTCCTTCCACATATGCCGATTTATTCCCCAACCATTGTTCCCCCAAGTTTACACACAATAAACAATAATAAGTGTTGCTTAAAGCGCTGTGCCCGGCCACGGCTCGCCTCGCTCTCTTGGCGGCAGTTGAAATAAAAATGTTAATTTTGACTTGAGGAGGATTTCAAAGCCATGGCTCTCTCTCGCGCTCTCTCTCTCTCTTTCTCTCTTGATGTTTCATCTCGGAGCACATGGTCAACACGAAAAACTGCCTTGATTCTCATGAAGGACAGAGGAAAGAGTACATGCATTATTTTCTATTAGGCCTACAGATGAGGTTTTTGTTCGCTTGTGATAGATGTGTACAATATGTCGTAGCAGTCTTGGGATTTCAATCATTTCTGCAACTATTATAGCAAGCGCTAGCCTAGTGGTTAAAGTACTGGACTAATCAGAAAGTCTCTGGTTCAAGCCTCACCACTGCCAGGTTGCTGCTGTTGGGCCCTTGAGCAAGGTCCTTAACCCTCAATTGCTCAGACTGAAATTGTACTGGATTTTAACGTCATGTTTTACACTTTGGTTACATTCATGACAGAAACGGTAGTTACTCGTTACACAAGATTCATCAGTTCACAAGTTCAAATGTCAAACACAGTCATGGACAATTTAGTATCTCCAATTCACCTAATTTGCATGTCTTTGGACTGTGGGAGGAAACCCACGCAGACACGGGGAGAACATGCAAACTCCACACAGAAAGGACCCGGATCACCCCACCTGGGGATCGAACCCAGGACCTTCTTGCTGTGAGGCGACAGTGCTACCCACCGAGCCACCGTGTCGCCTGCTTTGGATAAAGGCGTCTGCTAATTGCCAAATATATACATACACCAAGTTTATCAAGTTAATGGTGTACAAACCTAATGCTTTGTTTTGTGTCAGTAATTCCTAATTCAAAAATATAGTTTTTAAATATTGATTCGAAATGAGGCGAACTAACCGAGGCGAACTAACCAAAGCTTACCAGCAGGCAGACCAAAGGATCAGGTGAATCAAAAGCATGAACTCAAACGAGCGGGGTGAACCAACTCAATTCGCGAGTCAAATGAAACAAAAGGCTAAATTAATAGAAACTATGAGAATGAAGCGCTAGGTGGAACTGCGACTGGGATCAGTATGATAGCTACTTTGTCCACCAACGCTCATATTCATAATTACAGTCCCAATGCTTCTCTCCTAACCCAAACTAGGAAAATAAAAAACTGAATTGGTTCAGTTGGTTCAAACTGAATTGGTCGGAGAGTCGATTCAATAAACCGACTCTGAGAGTCGCTTAGTAAAAGACGAGCGTACAAACGAGAATGTAGATCACCGATCAGATTTTAGTAGAATTTTACTTATTGTAGTTTAATAAAGAGAGCTTGTGGATCATGTGAATGAGGTAACGCATCACCAGCCTTCTACTTAACCGGCTGTGTTTAGTATAAAGCAACGACTCAGCCTCGAACCGGTCTCTAAGCTTTGCTTAAATAACACCTGAATCAGCTAGCGCTGATGCGCACTGCGGTTCATGGGGTTTGTAGTTTTACTAGAACATTACGTTAAGTGCATTTTTTACTTTAATTACATTAAGTCTTGTCATACCTGAATCTTGCTGCTTGTATCAAATTGTAAAGTAGGCATGGTCAGACTGAGACTGGCATCTTTTAATTGTAAAGTGTCTACCATTGTGGATCAGTTAGCTATTTAGCTATTATTTAGCATTTAAGCTATGTCTAACTTGTAGTTCTGGAATTTAGCTTTGATAAATCATTTATTCTTGAGAATATCATTTTGCATACAAACACCCAGTGTAACCTTTACAGTTAATGTTTCTTTGTCAACTGTGCACAATGTCTTCAAGAAGTTCAGAGTCTGACTTCCCTGGACGTGGAGGTTGGAGAAAAAAATATGAAATTTGATGATTGCAATAAGGAATTATTTAAATGGTGGATAAAGAACCTTAATTAACCTTCAAACTAAATCAAGCTAACCTACAGACAGGTTATACAGTGTCAGCTTGTACTGTTTATCGTTGCCATCTGAATAAAATAGGATTCTATGGTAGGAAACCCAGGTGGACCCCAGGATGTGTATCTTAGGAAACCTCGAGCCTTCTTTGAAGAAATGAGACCAAAATAGAGCATTTTGGTAATGCCAAGTTCACACTACACGACTTTCCAAGTCGTTAGGTCGCTGTACAGTTCACACTACACGACTGGATCTCTTGTAATCGGGAGTCTTTCAAGTCGGTGTGTATTTCACACTACACGACTGATCTGCGATAGGGGGTTTCACACTACACCATCTATCACCAACTGGAATCGTACGCGAGCTTCTCTGGTCTCCCAAACTACGTTTTGTCATGAAAACAAACGCGAGATGTGACGAGGGGGTTAATGATACCACATCCGAAAATACACGTCAACAAGTAGCGAGTGATCAAAGTTTGTGTGCTGATGTGCAGCGTAAAATCAAGGAGAAAAAATAAATGAATCTGAGTGGATTTGGCTTGAATTGTTCTATAGTGAGTTGGAGGTTAATAAATATTTTTGCAATGCAGCGTTGGTGTTTTGTAGAGAACGATAAGGTCAGAAATACTGTAAAACTTGTGTGTTGGTGTATTCTGATATAAACTATATTAAGCCCCTGTACCACCTTTTACACACCTCCCCTGCGTTTCCCCTCACACCGTATCTTGTGTTCTCATTGGCTGTTCGACATAGCACTCATTGCCAGTCGGCCAACTCAGATCAGATATCTGACATGCTAGAAATCTCGATTCGGTCGCGGCTCGGATCGAATTGTTGAGTAGTTCACACTTAGCGATTGAGAGCCGAGTTTCGATCGCTGAGCAAATGCCGAGTTGCTCCCGAGCCGGCAAATCTAGCGCCAACCAGTCGCCGAGCAAAAATCAGGGCAAAAATCGTGTAGTGTGAACTACGCATAAAGCACATAGTAATACTATTAACAGAAAACTAAGTAAATCCTTTAAAGAAAAGAACAAGATTCACAGATTTTTGGGGGGTTGCTTTGCTGGTTCTGGCACTGGATGCCTTTACTGTGTGCATGGCATCATGAAAACTAAAGACTACCAAAGAATTTTGAAGTGCAACATCATGCCTAGTGTCAAAAAAGCTGGCTTTCTATCAGAGCTTATGGATCTTACAGCTGAACAATGACCCAAAGCATAGTTTAAAAAGCACCTACAGATGGATTCTTAGAAAGCCCTGTAGAGTTATGAAGTGGCGAACAATGATTCCACATCTACATCCCACTGAATGCTTGTGGAGAGATCTCAGAACAATAGCTGGGGGAAACTTATTGTTTTCAAAGGGTTTGCTATCAAATAATGAGTCAAGGGTGCCAACAATTTTGCGAAACATGTGAATACCATCGTCATATTTTTAGAAAATTCTCACTATTATAACCTTTATAAAGAATTTTAAATGTGTTTAGGAATTTGGTGTACAAAAATAATTGAAATCCCGCTTGTAGTCATAACACACATGTCTCTTACAAGTGTATGGAAACTTTTGATTGCACATGTAATTAGCTTTGTTTGCCTCAGTTTGTTTCTGTTAAATAATTGCTCTGACTCATCAAGCATCCATCACACAATTCACATGTAGCTTGTAACAATTAGCACAATATATACAAATGAATCAAATGAAGACAGCATGATTGTTTTCTATAAAGCAAACCAGAAAAATCAACAAATTAGCTTTTCTGTGGAATGTGTAAAAACCACAGATTTACAGACATGGCTGTTCAACTTTCTGACACATTAAAAAATGATGATGAGTCAGTTTAGGGCAGTGATAGCTCAGTGGTTAAGGTACTGGACTAGAAAACAGAAGGTTGCCGGTTCAAGCCCCGCCACCACCAAGTTGCCACTGTTGGGTCCCTGAGCAAGGCCCTTAACCCTGAATTGCTCATCGTGTTCAGCTCATTGTGTAAGTCGTTTTGGATGAAAGCGTTTGCTAAATGCTGAAAATGTAAATGTAGTACACACCGATCAGCCATAACATTAAAACCACCTCCTTGTTTCTACACTCACTGTCCATTTCATCAGCTCCACTTACCACATAGAAGCACTTTGTAGTTCTACAATTACTGACTGTAGTCCATCTGTTTCTCTACATACTGTTTTAACCTGCTTTCACACCCACATGACCATGACAGAGCGGATACTATTTGGGTGGTGGATCATTCTCAGCACTGCAGTAACACTGACATGGTGGTGGTGTGTTAGTGTGTGTTGTGCTGGTATGAGTGGATCAGACAGCAATGCTGCTGGAGTTTTTAAACTCTTCACTTTCACTGCTGGACTGAGAATAGTCCACCAACCAAAAATATCCAGCCAACAGCGCCCCGTAGGCAGCGTCCTGTGTTCACTGATGAAGGTCTAGAAGATGACCAACTCAAACAGCATCAATAGATGAGCGATCGTCTCTGACTTTACATCTACAAGGTGGACCAACCAGGTAGGAGTGTCTAATAGAGTGGACAGTGAGTGGACACGGTATTTTAAAACTCCAGCAGCGCTGCTGTGTCTGATCCACTCATACCAGCACAACACACACTAACACACCACCACCATGTCATTGTCACTGCAGTGCTGAGAATGACCCACCTAAATAATACCTGCTCTGTGGTGGTCCTGACCATTGAAGAACAGGGTGAAATCAGGCTAAAAAAGTATGTAGAGAAACAGAGGGACTACAGTCAGTAATTGTAGAACTACAAAGTGCTTCTATATGGTAAGTGGAGCTGATAAAACAGACAGTGAGTGTAGAAACAAGGAGGTGGTTTTAATGTTATGGCTGATTGGTGTATACTAGCACGTCTATCAGACAATGCACTGCAGAAGAATACGGTGTCTGATACCTGAGTGGTAAGTGAGTGCGGTTAAGCTGACTTTGGGGTATTTTAGCAAAAATGTTCCATCACTATGGTTCAGTTAGCAATTTAGTTACCTAGCAACCTAGGATTTGTATTATTCATAATTCTTTCTTGCTTTGCAGACTTAATAAATGCAATTTAAGGCATTGCAATAAGGTCCTATATGTACATGTGAAGCTGTCAGAAAGCCGAGCTATCTCAGCCCCTGTGAACAATATAAGCACAACTATAGACAGACATTTCCATCTTGTAACTATAAGCTAACCGTTAGCTTATTGGACAGTCCTTTCCAAAACATGGGGCACAAATTTGGAGGTAGGCAGGTAGGCTGCTTTAACAGTATCCACTCTCTTGAGGCACTTATGCTGCATGAGAAGGCCTGGCTCTCAACTGGTTTAAATTCATCCTGTAGGTGTTTGATAAAGTCAAGGGCAAAGCTTTGTAAAAGCCACTGGAATCCTTTTCACCAAATGTGTCAAATATGTCTTTATAGACCTTGCTTTGGGCACAAGGGCACTGTCATTTTGGAACAGAAAGGTCTCTTTCCCAAACTCTCTCACTCACTGTCTTAACCGCTTATCAAATTAAGGTCGCAGGTGGGTGCTGGAGCCTATCCCAGCTTTTCAATGGACACAAGGCACACAGTAACACCCTGGACAGGGCGCCAGTCCATTGCAGGGCAGACACACCTACACATACACACACACACATTCACCTATAAGGCAATTCAGTGTCTCCAGTTAACCTGACTGCATGTTTTTGGACTGTGGAAGGAAACCCATGCAGACACCGGGAGAACATGCAAACCACACAGAAAGGACTCGGATCGCCCCGCCTGGTGATCGAACCCAGGACCTTCTTGCTGTGAGGCGACAGTGCTACCCACCGAGCCGCCTCCTTCCAAAACAGTGGGCACTAATTTGAAGGTAGGCCCCTCTTTGCTGCTTTAACAGTATCCACTCTCTTGAGGCACAAATGTTGAATGAAAAGACCTGGCTCGCAGTTGGTTTAAATTCATCCTGTAGGTGTTTGATAAAGTCGAGGTCTAGGCTTTGTAAAGGCCCGTCTGGGGATCGAACCTAGGACCTTCTTGCTGTGAGGCGACAGTGCTACCCACCAAGCCACCGTGCCGCCCTCTTTCCCAAACTGTTGTCACAAAATTAAACTGTTTTTGTGGTGTTTGTAACCTAACAATATGTTTGGCTAAAACCCGAAAGTCAAATTAGAAGGGGTGTCTACATAATTTTGACCATATAGTGTAACTGTGATGCATGATTGATTGTGGATCATGTTGCTACATTATTTTTATAGTCTCATTGGATGATAGTGTATTGAATCTTAGCCTACATACCACTATAGCACTTTCACAATTTTGGATTATCTGTGCATCAAGCTAAAGCGTCCTATCTTTAGAGGTCAACGCAGCAGAGGGTTGTGCTATTGGCCACAAATGCAAATTCGTGGGCATACGGTGAACAAAATATCACTCGAGTCAGAAAAAGAAATGTACCGTGCCAAAGGAAATACATACAGTATAATCGAGACGCCATACAATATACAATGTTTTTAAAAATAGCAGCTGTTTCGTAAATATTTAGACTTTCTCTCTATATCTCAATTCTGTTGGTTGCGTTGAAACGTTACGCCTCTTCTCTGCCTCTGCGTTCCTGCCAGAGCAGCTTTAACCTTCACACTGTTCATCAAAGCAGCAGAGCTTTGTCTAAATCTCCCACATCAAAGGCAACATGCAAATGTTCCAGATAGTTCCAGCATTTGATCTTGTCTCATTTTATCAGAAGCTCATGCTTAGAGTAATTACTATTGCAGGACGCTTTACTGGAAAAAGACTGAATGGTTGTGGTGCTGGTTGATTAGCTCACTAACTCACAGATGCTAAAAGTCTAGAATCTGCTTTATTTGGAATTATTGATAGTTGGTACTTGGTGTAGTCTATGTTGAACTGGCATCCTGTCAATGTTGTAGTCCTACCTAGCTTCCAAGATTCCTGAGGTAGACTCCAGACTTAGTAGAACCCTGGCCAACATAAAGCAGTAACTAAAGAAGAATAAGACAGTATGGTGGGCCAGTTAGTAGAGTGTGTGCTGTTTAGCAACATGGGTTTTAAGGACCTGGGTTCAATCCCAGGTATAGTAATACATTTTAACAGGAATTGCAGCTGATCTAACATCACAGAAGTGTATAAACTGATATAACTCATCCTGGATAGATGGATAGATATATACATGGATGGATGGATGGATAGATAGATATGTATAATTCTTATATTGGTGAGATAATACATATTTGTGAATTAGCACTTATATTGGTGGTGGGGTGACATTGTTATAGAGTCTGATGGATGGTCATTTGTTATAGACTCTGATTGGTGCTGGAATTAGGGGACATAATATTTTATGGATTTTTTTTTGCAATTCCCGCTTTTCTTCTCATTTAATTTCCAATTCCTTTATACAATTTCTCTGAGACTTTCACCACCCCCATTCATGCCAAGGAGGGCTGTTAATTATCACCCATCCACTCTGAAACTTGTAAAGTCACTGGCTGCATCATTTCCAGCTTGGGGTTCTCACAGAGTGTTGTTTGTTTGTTTGTTTATTAGGATTTTAACGTCATGTTTTATACTTTGGTTACATTCATGACAGGAACGGTAGTTACTCATTACACAAGATTCATCACTTCTCAAGGTTATATCGAACACATTCTTGGACAATTTTGTATCTCCAATTCACCTCACTTGCACGTCTTTGGACTGTGGGAGGAAACTGGAGCACCTGGAGTAAACCCACGTGGACACGGGGAGAACATGCAAACTCCACACAGAAAGGACCTGGACCGCCACACCTGGGGATCGAACCCAGGGCCTTCTTGCTGTGAGGCGACAGTGCTACCCACTTAGCCACCGTGCCGCCCTCACAGAGTGTTGTAACCCTACCACCCTTTTCAACCTCAATCGTGGTAGATTGGGTCTGTTCAGTGACAGAGTACAAAACAAGCTTGTAGAATTGTCTATACTAGTGCATTAGACTAGTGCACTGACGTTTGTTTGTTTTTTATTTGACCAACTAGACGAATTTCTCTCAACATATGGTGACCGTTTGAGTTTTCTCAGAGTGTGACTTTATACACCGGTCAGCCATAATATTAAAACTGGTAACTGGAAACACCTCCTTGTTTCTACACACACTGTCCATTTTATCAGCTCCACTGACCATATAAAAGCACTTTGTAGTTTTACAATTACTGACTGTAGTCCATCTCTTTCTCTGCATGATTTGTTTGCCCCCTTTCACTCTGTTCTTCAATGGTCAGGATCACCACAGAGCAGGTATTATTTGGATGGTGGATCATTCTCAGCACTGCAGGGACACTGACATGGTGGTGGTGTGTTAGTGTGTGTTGTGCTGGTATGAGTGGATAAGACACAGCAGCGCTGCTGGAGTTTTTAAACACCTCACTGTCACTGCTGGACTGAGAATAGTCCACCAACCAAAAATATCCAGCCAACAGCGCCCTGTGGTCAGTGTCCTGTGACCACTGATGAAGGTCTAGAAGATGACCAACTCAAACAGCAGCAATAGATGAGCGATCGTCTCTGACTGTACATCTACAAGGTAGACCAACTAGGTAGGAGTGTCTAATAGAGTGGACAGTGAGTGGACACGGTATTTAAAAACTCCAGCAGTGCTGCTTTGTCTCATACCAGCACAACACACACTAACACACCACCACCATGTCATTATCACTGCAGTGCTGAGAATGATCCAACACCCAAATAATACCTGCTCTGTGGTGGTCCTGGGAGAGTCCTGAACAGGGTGAATGCAGGTTTAAAAAAATATGTAGAGAAATAGATGGACTACAGTCAGTAATTGTAGAACTACAAAGTGCTTCTATATGGTAAGTGGAGCTGATAAAATGGACAATGAGTGTAGAAACAAGGATGTTATGGCTGATCAGTGTATAATAGCTAAATAATGACCCACCCTCTTTTTTGGGGTGGGAGGTGCAAGTATTAATTAAAAGGGTCAGACACCCCAATCAAACTGCCCCCCACCCCCACCCATAATTTACTACATACTATAGTCAATCAATCACTAATAAGGAATAATAAGAATCAAATAAAGTTACATTATATGGATAATTGACCTCTTTGCACTTTAATTATTTAAGTTGCTGTTTGTATATTTTTGAACCAATTTTGTCATACTCTCGGAAAACCCAC
This sequence comes from Trichomycterus rosablanca, assembly GCF_030014385.1. Lineage (NCBI taxonomy): Eukaryota > Metazoa > Chordata > Actinopteri > Siluriformes > Trichomycteridae > Trichomycterus > Trichomycterus rosablanca. The sequence goes on from NC_085993.1 coordinate 39,600,648, forward strand.
AACAATGAGCTTTAATTTGGACAGGACAAAGAACTGTGTTCCAAATATTCATTCAGAGAACAAGACATACTGTATATACCTTTGACTTAACAGATCTTTTAGTGTAGTGTGTGACTGTGTGAGTGTGTGTATGTGTGTGAGTGTAGGTTTGTGTCCTGTGTATGTGTGTGAGATCACAAAAGATTTTTTTGTTCCTTTTGCATTCTTATCAGGCCAGTTATTTTTGTTTGTCAGTTAGTGTGCAGTTTAGCCACATGAAAGAATAACTTTGCCTGTGGGTAGGACTCGCACATACGATTCCTTCTCAACTCACGGTCCGTAGGAGTGCTTTATCGTTCCTCCACGCCGCTGGAACCCTGACACTTAGCTTTTGATTGGAGCTTTAATGTTTTGCAATGCAGAATATATTAACCGGGAGGTTGAGGTGATGCTGAGCTTGAAGGGAAGTGATTCATTCGTCTGTTTGAAGAAAAGACAATTTGGGTTTTTTAGCTGAACGGTAATGAGAAATGAGGGTGGTTCTGCATGACTCTCATTTGTTTACACAGCACATGCACAAAATGGGCAAAAGTATGAAGACACCCCACCTACTTATTAAGTTAAGGTCTGTGCAAAGTTTGAGAATTAGACCTGGAACCAAAGTGATCATGATCAAAATGAAGTGGTTACTAAAGGTAAATAAAAAGAATAATAGTGTATACTACTCAATGGATCATTGATAAGAGGTCACACATCATTTTATTCTGGGGCGCCCAGGTAGCGCAGTGGAAAATTCAATTAGCACACCCGCTTTAGGATTCTGAACTGAAGGATTCCGAGTTCGAATCTCAGCTCTGCTACTGGTTGGCTGGACACCCCCTAGTGGGCACAATTGGCCTGTAGCAGATGATATTGACCACTAAAGTCTGCTGGGTGGGAAAAGACCAAACTAAAAAGAGTAGCCCCTTTTTTGTCTTCAGCGCTTTGTAAGGACCCTGGTTGGTAGCCCAAGGTGCCTGTACAGAAGTATAAGAATGCGAAGATCAGCTGTTTACTGTAGTACTTGATCAAGACTATACTATGAAGTTGCATGTGATCCAGCAGTCAAGAATAAAAAGAAAAAAAAGAAAATAGAACTATAGAACAAAATAAGGCTTTTTGGAATGAATGAATGAATACCATAAATCCAGTGATGTAATATGTTTCCCTATTTTGTACCTAGATTTTTAGTAGTAGTAGTTCATCAGGTACACCTTTAAAATAAGTTGCAGTTTGTACATATCTAATAACTAACCGTAGTCAATCTGTTGTTATGTACCTTTTATTGGTACCCACCCCCCAACTCTACTCCTACTTTAGGTCCCTCATCAATGGAAAACCCCTTACACACTTAAAACCAGTGTAAATATCAAGTTACCTTTAACAGTTATGATGTCATTCATACAAGCCAGCTGCACATGGTTTTAACTGAGCTGAGCCCTTTCACTCATAAACAATAGTACACATGATGTAATGCATAACAATCTCACATTCAATGTATGTAATGGAATTTAAGTACTGATACTAAAATACAACATTCACTTTACTGATGCTTTTTCTTTATTTTTAATAACCAAAGTAAAAGATTGCTGATTTATTGATGACCCATTGCTGGGAGATACTCACTGCATGTGTAAAAGATGTGTACTGGGCAACACCACACTTGTCTTCTGGTTCCATAGTGTTTTTGGTTTGCTTTTTAGATTAGAAAATGTCTATCTATCTATCTATCTATCTATCTATCTATCTATCTATCTATCTATCTATCTATCTATCTATCTATCTATCTATCTATCTATCTATCTATCTATCTACTGTATCTATCTATCTATCTATCTATCTATCTATTCCACTGACCAACTTTATTGTAGTTATAAATATAAAATCTAAAAATAATTTTTAATATAAAAACATGCAACACACTCCAAAAAAGTTAGAACAGAGGCGTCTTTACCCCTGTGTTCCATCACCTTTCCTATTAATGACACTTTTTAATAGTTTGGGAATGGAGGACACTAATTGTTGCAGTTTTGTGAGTGGAATTTTTCTCCATTTTTGCTTTATACAAGACCTCAGCTACTCAACAGTCTGTGGTCGCCGTCGTCTCAATCTCCTTTTCATGATGCACCATTTATTTTCAATAGGAGACAGATGTGGACTGCAGGCCGGCCAGTCAAGCACACACATTCTGTGTCTACAAAGCCACAATGTTGTAGCACATACAGAATTACATAAAATAATTATAGACTTTCCAGGAACAGCCTTGATGCCAACATATGTGTCTCTAAAATCCCAATACATGCATCCATGTCAATGGCACCTTCATACATATGCAAGTCACTGATGCACCGCAAACCATGACAGATATTGCCTTCTCCACCTTTCAATGATAACAATTTGAATGGTCCTTTTCATCTTTGGCACCGAAAACGGAGAGTCTGTTTTCACAAAAAAAAGCTGAACCTTGGACTCATCTGACCATGGTTCCACTGTCTTTCAGACCATCTGAGATCTGCATAGAATTGATGTACGACTTTCTCTGTGTAACTGAGTCAGGTTGCATTTCTTGATGCAGCGGTGGACTGTGTTGAGTGACAATAGTGTTCTGAAGCACTCCCAAGCGTGTGTGGCTGTATTTATCACAGTAACATGATGGTTTCTCAGATTATATCATGAACAGTAGATGGTGAAAGACTAAGTTATATTTAATCCTGCATTTAGAAATGTTCTTTTTGAACTGATTGATAATTCTCTCATAAAGTTTGACACAAAGTGGTGAGCCACGACCAGTCATTGCTTGTAAAGACTGTTTGGTGGATCCTCCCTGTTACCAATTCACCTGCTTATTGTGGAACACTGTAACTTCAGTATTTAATAAACGTTTTACTCTTCTTTTGCCTTTGTCCTAACTTTTTGGAGTGTGTAGTAGGCATCAAATTCTAAATGTGTTTCTTTTTTTTTTTAAATACAATGAACTTGATCAGTGAAAACATTGAAAATCTTTTCTTTCTACTTGCCAGTTAATTGAAGATTTAAAAGAATTAACAAACAACAGATTCTTCTTTTTACAACATTTTACACAATGTTCCAATGTTTTAAAAATGGGGTTGTGCATTGTTTTTTTTTTCTGTTCAAAGATCCTATATAAAGTTGTGTAAGTTAGTGTGTGTAACTGGATACATACATTTGCATTCCTGTGTTTATACATTGTGCATGTGTTCGTGTCAGTGTCCGCATGTGTGCACCCGTATATGATTGTCAGTTATTTTTTTATCGTGAGCTGTATATAAAGCATGTAAATGTGGCTGTCTCTACAGCTCTGCCACCACTGGAGATGAAAAACGGAACACATTTTCAGCTTGACGAATGGCTTAGCAGAGAAACCACATTTCATATACGAACCTTTTCTCTTCTCAGTGTTTGAAATAGCAACAGGAAAAGAAAATGAGTGAGAGATCCAGCTTTTCTTTACTGCTGTCAGGTTTCCTCACTGCTCACTTCAAAAAAACAAACCCGGTGTTATTCCTGGTGAAACTGTCACAGTAAACCTGAAACAACGAATATATATTATATTATATATACACACTATATAGCCAAAAGTATTTGGACACCTGACTATGATCTCTTGTTGGACATCTCATTTAAAAAACAAATGGTATTAAATAGAGTGACCTATATGTGATCATCAGCTATAAGAACAGCATTTCTTCTGAGAGGGCTTCTGATAAGACTTTGAATTTGTGCCCATTCAGTCAAAAGAGCATTTTTATGGCTGGACACTGATGTCGGTCAAGAAAGTCTCAATTGATGTTCCAGTTTATTCCAAAGCTGTTCAGTGGCACTGATGTCAAGGCTCTGTGCAGGACACTGGAGTTTCTTCATGTCTTTATAGAGCTTGCTTTGTGCACAGGGAAAGTCATGCTGGAACAGGAAAAAAAACCTTCTTTAAACTATTGCTGCAAAGTCAGAGGCATATAATTTTTTTAATATAATTGATTCATGGGTGGCATGGTGGCTCAGTGGGTAGCACTGTCGCCTCACAGCAAGAAGGTTCTGGGTTCGATCCCCAGGCGGGGCGGTCCGGGTCCTTTCTGTGCAGAGTTTGCATGTTCTCCCCGTGTCTGCGTGGGTTTCCTTCGGGAGCTCCGGTTTCCTCCCACAGTCCAAAAACATGCAGTCAGGTTAATTGGAGACACTGAATTGCCCTATAGGTGAATGGGTGTGTTCACCCCCCCCCCCCCACACACACACACTGGTTAACAGTTGTTGTGGCTGAAACACATGAATTCAATCATTAGAAGAGGTGTCAAACTTAAGTTTTAAACCGAAAATGTTTATTTTTATTATGATTTCATTTATTTAAGGGAAAATGCTGTTCAACTGGCCCTATGTGAAAATACTGTATAATTGCCCCCTTAGTTACTAAATAAAATTGTAAATTGGGTTCAGTTTCATTAGCAAAGTTCGCACAAGCTAGTATCTGGACTTCCGGTGTGTCTGTATTCCAGTGCCCAGCCCTTGAAGAAGTTAATGGATATCAGACGCACACAGTGTATCCCTTTGACCTTTTGTTTTTTGTAAGAAGTGGATTGACGTCAGGCGTTAGAATGATCTCTTGTACTTGGTGTAATCTGTTGGGTGAGAGCTGAAGACCATGAAAGACATCAAACCCAGAACAATGGCCAGCTTTGCTTCTTTGCTTTTCTTTCCACTTGACTCTAAAAGGGCAGTCGGCTGGATTTGCGATGGGGAATGGTAGTAAAAATGTGATAAACATTTAGTTCCTTGGACATGTGGAACAATAGCTAAGACAAAACTTTTGTTTTCCATGGTTGCAGCTTTCAGACCAGACTTTAGACCACGTTACCCTGAGATGGAGATCGTCCACTTGCATGATTATATATAACTGTATGATTATTCAGATATGTATGCAGTTTACCTCTAATATTTGAAAACAGAACATAAAATGCTCAGAATTCTTTAGAAGCTGAATATGATACACAATCTTTACACTCTCAGGGAGTGCAGTACACAATACCTATTCTAATACCCCGAATCCTGGGTGGAGGACGTCAGTGTAATGGTATTAACAAACCCTCCTGCACCCTCAGGAATGTGTAATTCTCAACCACACATCCTAGTGTCCGAGTGCCAGTAATAAAGGAAGGTATGGATCAGGTTTATGGAAGTCCTGGGTTTCCTTTTCTTTGCCCTGAGGGTTCACACTGGTAGTAATAAAATACATTTTAAAAGATTTTCTGTCTACTTAAACAGAGGAAAATCCACTGTGGTGCAGTTAGTGCTATTTAGCCAGCCACGTCTATTTAGTCATCCTTGCCTCCCAACTTAATCTTGAGAGAAATGTTAAATATTCAGAAATAGATGCACTGAGCTTTTTCTTCTTGTTTTTAAGTGTTTGCATTCTGCATGAAACACTTGCATTAAAAATGACAGATGTTTGAAACTGTTGTATACAACTAAAGAAGCAGTTTGTGTGATGTTTACCTGGCAAGACACACATGCATGTGCAAATAAGGGAGGATCAAACACAAACTTGGGAAATCAACACAAAAAGGGTGAAACTATTTAAAGTGGACTTGCCTCTTCCACCAGCCAACAACACCAGCCTCTACCTTCTTTTGAGAAGCCTTTCCACAATATTTCGGAGTGTATTCGTGGAGATTTGTGACCATTTAATCAGAAGACCATATGTGAGGTCAGGGCTGCTGTTGGATGAGAAGGTCTGATGGGTTGAGGTCAGAGCTTGGTGCAGCCCACTAAGGTTCTTCCAGACCAAACATATAAAACCTTGTTTAGTCTTTATGGAGCTAGCTTTGTGCTCAGGGTCATGTCATGTCATGTCATGAAAGGAGCTGGTTCAGACTGTGGCCTAAGTTAAAAGTATATCATTTTAATAAATACTTTTAATATTATTAGAACATGATGAATGCAGCAAAAATGAAAGTGATCAGAAACACAAGATTATGGCAGAAAGTAGAAGACTGGCCCAATTTGATTCTCTTTAATATTTGGGAAGTAGAAGACCAGCACAAGTTGATTCCCTTTAATATTTGGAAGGTAGAAGACTGGCACAAGTTTATTCCCTTTAATATTTGGGAAGTAATATCAAACCCTGCAAAATGTGCTGGTGAAGTGCCGTCAAGAATGGAAAAAGCCATGGTGGTGATGGTCTCATTGACAAGGATATAAAAAAACAAGTCAATAAATACCATCACCAAGCTGTGATTCATGAAACCCTTGGTCTGGCCAGTAGGATTGGAAGCAATTTACATTACATTTACATGTTTGGCATTTAGCAGCCGCTCTTATCCAGAACTGTTTCCATAGTGAACATTACCTTACTCTAGTTTAGGTAGACAACAGTGCAAGAACACACGTCTGCTGACACCCTGTTAGAACCATTTTTTATGCAAGAAATAAATGAGATCATTAGTAAGTACATGTCAGCTTAAGTGCCTAGTAAAGAGGTGATTAAGGTTTTTAATCGTCTTTTGAAGACATCGAGAGACTCAGATGTTCGGACAGACAAGAGAAGCTCGTTCCACCACTTGGGTGCAAGTGCAGAGTTCCTCGAGTTCTGAGTGGAGGATCAAGGCAAGCAAGACTAGTGGCTAGGAGGTTGCATGGTACAGAGCGGGGTAGGATAGAGTTCTTTAACGTAGTTTTGAGCTGGTCCATTTTTGGCTTTGTAGGCGAGCATCATTGTTTTAAACTGAATGCGGGCAGCTACAGTAAGCCAGTGAAGAGAAGGCAGCAGTGGGGTGAAGTGGCAGTGTTTAGGATGGTTAAAAACCAGGCGAGCAAGCCTGGACAAAGAAGAAAGATGCATTCAGGCTTTTTAGAACAATTGCATCAGAAAACTGCTGAAAATCTCATGGAGGAAGATGACGACCACTGAGCAGGTCATGCAAGACATGCAAGTTATGTTACTTTGGGCATGTGATGATGCACCCACATGACAACATAAAGACAGCGTTATTACAAGACTTATGGAAGGACTCAAAAGACGAGGAAGACCAAGAACAAGCTGGAACGTTCTTCCTGCTTACGCCATTGGTTATGGGAGTGCAGTATCCCACAATGCACTTATGGCTATAACATTAATAAGGGTTAAAATGGGTTTAATGGTTGGTATAGTGTGGGGAGCGTTTATGTGAATAGTTGTGATTCATGGTGTATTTTGTGTTTATGTTTATGTTGAATTTGTAAGTTACCTGTGGTGAACTCTCTGTTCTGTTTTCTTGGGAGGGATATCAGATCTAGTCTCTTTTTCATGTTTTTGTAACTTACTCAAGAGCAATTGAAAATAAAAAGTGCTGCATCTTATAGTTAAAGAGCAGAAATGTGCCCCTACGTCTCGCAGACGCCACAATATTATTATTATAATTCTTTTATAAACTTGTCTAACTTCTTTCATTGCACTGATGACCTCTGTTTTATCGGGATGTAGCAGTTACTGAAGTTAATAAATGCTCATTAAGTGGAAGGATTTAATGCCAAAGTGAGAAAAGTATACTTTTTTCCTCTCAATATACCCTTCTGGCTCACCAAAACTGGCAGATGTAAAACCTACTTCTGTAAAGTCATTATAGAACATTATTCCATAGCCGATCTTAAAGTCCGGTACTTTAGTCCCCTTTTTCTTACTCGCAAAGCCACGTCTGCCATGCAGAACTTCAATGACAGTTGTAAACACACACTGTGAATCGCGACGACGTGGTATGTAGGATGAAACCCTCCAGAGAGCCACAGACACCCAAATATTTCACTTCAAAACAGCTAGACTTCCCTAAGGGGAGTACCGAAAGCTGAACCGGATCTGCGGCCAACAAAAGACTCGACTTTTAACATGCTTACTTTAATAAGATTACAGGCGGTGGGCGAGGAGCGCTAGAAGAGACAGAGCAATTCATATATATAGATAATCTCCTCGTCCATCGGGCCTTTTTAAGAGCAAGACATGTTTTTGTTGTAGGTTTATGTGTCTTTTTATTTGTAGAAATCCTCAGCAAAAGCCTGGGAAACTGGTAAGGAAAAACTTGTGGTAATTAGAAGTGTAACTGCTCTGAGCAGAAAAGCTTTGAAGGCAGAAGAACAATGTTTCTTAGTTTCTTCATTTTTTTCTCTGAGGGATAACGTTACACATCAAATTAATGTTTTGTGTTCATGAGTTCAAGTGCTCTTTTTAAGTTTTTTAAAACATGTTTTTAATAATCTAACATGGTCGTGATGAGGAATTTCTAATCCCACTGAAGTAGGAGACAGCAAAAAAGAGAGAGAGGATTTCCTAAAATGCAGGAAGAGAGAAACATGGATTTCATTACATCTTTTAAATCATCCAAAGCATCTTAATGTTTCCAAAATCCAGCGGATACTTAAACTCTGGTTTCAGACTGTATTTCTTATATTTGAATAAAACAAAACAAAAAATACAGCAAAAACTGTTATTTTCTGAATGTGGCTCCTCTACATGTACATGTAATTTTTCGGCATTTAGCAGATGTTCTTATTCAGAGCGACTTACAGAAGTGCTTCCATAGTAAACATTACCCTACTCTAGTTCAAGAACATAAGTCTGCTGAAACCATGATAGAACCAAAGGGTTTTTTGTTTTTTTGCAGGAAATAAATAAGAGCATTAGTAAGTAAGTACATGTCAGCTTAAGTGCTTAGTAAAGAGGTGGGTTTTTAATCGTCTCTTGAAGACAGCAAGAGACTCAGATGTACTGACAGACAAGAGAAGCTCGTTCCACCACTTGGGTGCAAGTACAGAGAAGAGCCTTGATACCTGTCTTCCTCGAGTCCTGGATGGAGGATCAAGTCGAGCAAGACTAGTGGCTCGGAGGTTGCGTGGTATCGAGCGGGCTATGATTAGACCTTGAAGGTAGCTTGGGGCTGGTCCATTTTTGGCTTTGTAGGCGAGCATCAGTGTTTTAAACCGAATGGGGGCAGCTACAGGAAGGCAGTGAAGAGAACGCAGCAATGGGGTGATGTGGCAGCATTTTGGTTGGTTAAAAACCAGGAGAGCAGCTGCATTTTGAATGAGTTGCAAGGGTTTAATAGTGGACATAGGAGCACCTGCCAGGAGGGCATATTATTATTATATTTATATTATGTTTTTTTCAACACACCTGCCAATCAGTGTGAGGACTAACATACTCTAAGACACATGGCCACTGACTTACTTGCTTAGAAAGCAGATCACCATGCTTAGAAAATTGTTCCCCTTTGTATTTACAGTTAATAAGACTTATGACTTCCTGGAACAAATATTTGTTTATTGTACGCTATCTGACAATATGACTGAATCTGCTAGTACAGAATACTTACAGAAATGTAGATTTTGAATTTGGCAGTATAGACCTATAGTATTCTACTATATATACACTCACAGATTGCTGGTTGGTAGTGGTAACTTTATGATTAAGAAACTGGATGTGTGAGCAGACGGCTTTTGATTTAAGCCCTACCATCGCCAAGTTGCCACTGTTGGGCCTTTAACCCGTCATTGTCTGCATTACATTTTGTCACAATTGTAAGTCACATTGAATAAAAGCACATGCTATAGGAGAGAAACTACTGACTTGTGGCTGGTGTATGTATGATGTCCTCCTGATAAGATGCACACATGCTGCTTTGAAGCCCTAGCTGGAAGTCATTGTGCAACACTATTGGTTATTGTTTAGATTGTGGTTATTGGTTATTGTTTAGATTGTGATTGATTGATTTTTTACCATATTTGGTCATTTTTTTTCTTTCATGTCTTAGTTGTTCGGTACTTCAGCATGCAAAACTTGGCCACAAGTGCTTTGTGTAGACAAAATGCATTCACTGTGTTTATCATGTATCAAGACACTTTTGAAGCAAAGCTTTCTGCTTTATCATTTAGAAAAACTAGGTCTGGTTTTGTGAGGAGGAAAAAGAGACAAAAGAAGCAGCTTGTGATTTAAAAAGAAAAGAAAGTTGCAGAAAGAGAAGGAGAAGGGGCGCTGTTTGATCGGGTCTATCAGTTAGGAGAAGCTAGGTGAAGGCGCGTTTGCTGCTGTGCTTCATGGTTTAGGATCGTCAAGGCTGTTAATAGCTACACATCATTAATTCATTCAAACCCTGTGCAGTAGTAAATCAATGAGCATTTCTGTCAGGTTTGTGTCTCAGAATTGCTGAGACAAGTGGGTTTTTTTTAACCCACTTGAGAATAATGCTGACAATCCAGAGTTCAGAGTTTTTCACAATGGCTGTTTGATGATGAGATTAGTAACATTTTTAATCTTTTAAGTTTGTTATAAAGAAAGACTGCATGACTGCAAAGCCAGTGAGATAGGACCTCGGTTTACACAGCATATCAGATCGTTAGTGTTGGTCTCAGCTAAGCCTTTGGTTCTTATTGTGTTTGTCCAAAACTTTTCAAAAGCTTTTCATCTACCTAGTGCTTTGTTCTAGAAACCCCTTTTAGCTTTGAATGAGAACTTTTACAGTTTATAAGAGGCAAGATGAATATCAGCAGGACAAAGTAAAGTTCTGCTTTTGACTAGGACTTCTAAGCTTTAAAAAAAAACTTTTTGCTCACAACTGTAAGCGTCTCCTTCAAATCACTCCTGTAAAGGCCGTATATCAAATACAACCTGAAAAGGCTTTCAACTTTGACTGCCAGTGGAAAAACTCGATTTTTCATACAAACATTAAAGTTGTGTAGTTCAGTATTTTACTTTGGGCAGCAGTAAGAGATGGTACAGATTTAAACTTTACTAACTTTAGACTAGATTAATATAAAATTAGGGCGGCACGGTGGCTCAGTGGGGAGCACTGTCACCTCACAGAGAGTCCTGGATTCGATCCCCAGGCGGGGCGGTCCGGGTCCTTTCTGTGCAGAGCTGGCATGCTCTCCCTGTGTCTGCGTGGGTTTCCTCCGGGAGCTCCGGTTTCCTCCCACAGTCCAAAAACATGCAGTCAGGTTAACTGGAGACACTAAATTGCCCTATAGGTAAATGGATGTGTGTGTGTGTGTGTGTGTGTGTGTGTATGTGTGTCTGCCCTGCGATGGACTGGCGCCCCGTCCAGGGTGTTACTGTGTGCCTTGCGCCCATTGAAAAGCTGGGATAGGCTTCATCACCCAACCACAGTCACCCAACCACAGTCATGGACAATTTTGTATCTCCAATTCACCTCACTTCCATGTCTTTTGTGGAAGGAAACCGGAGCTCCCGGAGGAAACCCATGTGATCGGACAAAATAGGCAGAACGACAGCAACCCAACATCCCTGATGATGTCACCACAAGTTTCTATGACCTAGAACCCCCAAGCTCTGCGCCTTCGTCTACATTCAGGGTGGGCAGCTCCGGTCCTAGGGGCCTGAGATCAGGCACAGCCAGAAGCCAACATGCAGCGTCATCCTAGATGCTTCACCAAAAGCTTAATGAGCATTATATCACCATGGGCATCTGTGGGCCCACCGCTCCTCCCTCCTTCTTTAGTGTTAAAAGAGCAAAGGGTGAGGTGCACTCACAGCTGCTCATCATGTTTCACCTGAGCAGGTCTCAAGCTGTAGGATTAAAAAAAAACTATTTGGAGAAAAAAATGAGAAAGATTGGTGAACTATGAAGGAACCAGGAACATCTATGAGCCAGAAGCGCCTGTCAGTGTCAGTAATCTAACATGCTGCTTTAGAAAATCATTACAGTAATAGAAAGGGGCAGGACAGATTTGGGCAAACAGGTGGGGTGGTATTTCCTGTGCTGCAGGGTGAAAAGGTGCCATGAAAGTGAGTAGGATCAACTAGCACCACTGGAATGTTTTTGACATTTTGGATCACGCTTCTCTTTCAAGGTGAACATCCTTGCCAGCAAGTTCTGGCAAACGCCATCTTTCATACTTACAGGATTACAAAGCAGACTGGATTTATAGGTTAACAGCAGCATGGAGCAGAGCTGTGTAATTATAAATATTTGGACTTCATCACTAATTAAACATTTTATACTATTATAACTAGGGCTGCAGCTATCAGATTCTTACCTAATAATTAATATCAGATGAAATTTTACTTTACCTTCCTTTTCTATAGCTTTAGACATGTTCAATTCCCTATTGCTTTTGCTATAACCCCTGCTGTCCACAAGCTATCACATTCTTCCTCTGACCAATCAAGCCGTCAATCAAGACCTTAGTATTTTACTACCTACAGAGACATTTTAACATGTACAGAAGAACACGCTATGCTCTTCTTATTCCTCTACCAAATCCAAACATAACTATTAGCCATTTATTCACTACTGGTAGATGTTAAAGCAGGACTTACACCAGAGAATGTATTCCCACTGCTCCAGAGTCCAACTTCTGTGTATTTTCACCACTTTAGCCAACATTTGGTATTTGATGTGGTGATGTGTGAGGTTGTTTGGTCCTGCAAATTTGATAAATGAAGCTCCTTATAAGCTGTTCTTGTGCTGCTCATGCTTCCTGGTTTAGAGCCAGTCTAAAATGTGGTGGTGCGTATATCCACCCTATTACCACAAGGAAGACAGGCATGAAGGCCTAGATGATGGAATAAACCTCAATTAAACATCAAATGAAGATTAACAAGGCTAACACCAATTAAAGGCTAATAAAATGTGCTAATGTGTTTTACCATATGTAAATTGTATTGCTTTTTGCAGGTGGTGTCTTAAGAAGCACTCTGAATATAAGATGGAAAGAAGAGAAGCAGTGGCTGCTCAAAAGGGTGAGTGCCAGCAGGATCATGTACCACCAGCAGGGCATCATGGGGGTAACTATGATTTGTTTTTGCTAATGTCAATGTTTTTCCGGCTGTTTTAAGAGCACATGCACCCTGTGAGAAACAAGGAGGGTTTTGTCTGATCAGTGGTATTTATAAGTTTCATTTAAAGTGAGAAATGAAAATCGCTACTATTGATTTATAAATCAGTGTGTTTGTGCCTGTTTGTATGAATTTAAAGCAGCTGGTAGATGACACAGCTGGTGGAGTGGGTGTGGCACAGCAACATGGGAACTTGGGTTCATGCCTTTGTGCTAACTCTTTGCTAGGGGTGTTGAACACTCTCCCTTCTTCTGGGTACTTCAGTTTTCTCCCACCACCTCAATCATGCTATTAGGTGAGTTGAGTACTCTAAATTACCCCAAGGTGTGAATGTGTGTCTGATCCTAAATTGAGAAACACCTTGACAAGGTACAGACTGAGTGCACACGACCTGGCCGTGGAGACGGGTGACACACCCAGCGAGGCTGTACCAGCCAATGCACCAAATACCATCACATTCGGTCCCAATTCTTCCCCAAATGTAACATCATCATCCCCAACTTTCACTCCCTCCCAGACCCCGATAAACTGCCCCACCTACTGGGGGAGCACAGAGAGAGCTGCACACTAGCAGCATTATATACACACACACCTGCCACCAGGTGAGGGACAGTGGGTGACCATGTCACACACACACACACACACACACACACACACACACTTTTGTTCTTATTACTGCTTACATTTAATTCATGTTACTGTTTTTTTTTTTTCTTAAATTTTTATTACTGCGCCCCATGGGCAGCGTCCTGTGAGCACTGATGAAGGTTTCGAAGATGACCAACTCAAACAGCAGCAATAGATGAGCGATCGTCTCTGACTTTACATCTACAAGGTGAACCGACTAGGTAGGAGTGTCTAATAGAGTGGACAGTGAGTGGACAAGGTATTTAAAAACTCCAGCAGCGCTGCTGTGTCTGATCCACTCGTACCAGCACAACACACACACTAACACACAACCACCATGTCAGTCTCACTGCACTGCTGAGAATGATCCACCATCTAAATAATACCTACTCTGTAGTGGTCCTGTGGGGGTCCTGACCATTGAAGAACAGAGTAAAAGGAGGTTAAAAAAGTATGTTGAGAAACAGATGGACTACAGTTAGTAATTGTAGAACTACAAAGTGCTTCTATATGGTAGGTGGAGCTGATAAAATAGACAGTGAGTGTAGAAACAAGGAGGTGGTTTGGCTGATCAATGTATGTATAACTTTTTACGTATTGTATATTTTCTATTGCTATTATTGTTGTTGTTTTTTTATTATTTTACTTTATTTCACTTTATTTTTTATTAAATTTCCTAAAGTGGATGTGTGCGTGTGTAATGCTCTGTAAAGGATTGACACCATGCCCATGGTATATTTTAGCTCTTGTAGTAGATGAGAGATGTTGTTGAGGTCTCTGGTGATCTGTAGTGAAGTGAGTGCTTGTCCATCATAGTGATGGTGCAGTGGCCTGAACGGTCACACAGCTGCAGCCTTCTGGAGCACAGAGAGCACAGCTGGTGATACAGGGCTTTTCATCTACATCATTCTCTTTTATGTGGAAAGACAAACAAGCACACACACACACACACACACACAGCTGAGTGAGTCGACTTCCTCCTTTTTCTTTCTGACCGATGCTGCTTATCAGGGTAATTACAGTAATCTAATGACCCCCTCCAGTTCGGACAGGAAGACAGACTCAGAGAAAGAAGGAGGTGAAGGAGAGAGGAGAGGCGAGAGTGAGGCGACTGAAGCGTATCTTCAGTGAGAAAAAAGGGCGGAGTAGAAAGAAAGTAAAGCATTGGTCCTCATCAGCTTCTTTTTTCTTCTGTCGTCAGATGTTCTTTGAACCATGGTTCCTGCTCTGCTGGCTTTTTTGTGTTTAGCAACTTTACTACATACAGTATGTGACCCAGTGCTGGGTGTTTCAAGATCAGCCCTGTTGACTCGCTGACCTGCTTACAACACCCTCGCCTCATGGGCTGGTTATCAACAGAAGTATCGCTTGCTTAAAATAAATGTTACAGCTTTTTAGCCTGAAATCATTCCAACCATTTAAATCAATACATTTTAAAAATGTGTATTTAGCTTGAAAATATAAATACAAGAACAAAAAATCTGCTATAAAAGCACACAGCCAGTTTTAAGAAGTAAACTATTAATTATTAAAATGTTTGCAGCTGTTTTCACATAATAGCTTTGTGTTTTATTTTAAACAAAAAGATTGACCTGCACATTTGAGTCAAACCACACTCCACATGTTTCGATTCAGTAATCAAATCCCTTTGCTTTGTATCTTTTGCATTGACAAATGCAATAAAATTGTCCTTAACATTTAAGTACTGAATGATCGCAATACACCCCCAACCCCCAACACATACATACATACAGTTTACACTCTCTGTATAAACTCATTAGTGCAGGTGTTAAAGGATCAACACACTAATGCCAGTTCTTTGATATACAACACCCCGTCACCTTTATCAGGTGATACATTTATTTAAAGCATTAACCAATAAAAACAATCTCTGTCTTCCAACTTCTATCTTTGATCTTTTCTGACCTCTACTATTGAATGGGTGGACGGATGGATGGATAGATAGATTGATAGAATTACTATTATAATGTACAATTGTAATATATTATTTATTATTTAATATATTAAACAGCACTGTAGAAAAGCACATAACTCTTCTTCTATATGATGTAGAAAACCTATAACGTCAGTAAATACAGACTGTTCACACTTAATTATACATTTCGGCATGTTGAATCAAATTTGAATTATTAAGAAATATGTCTTGTTGGTAGCCAGAATTGAGTCTGTAATGAATCATTATAAGTGAATCAAGGGAACATCCCTTTACATCATCAACCTAATAAAACATTTAAAATGTATATTCCAACAGCTCATTTGAATGTAAGGTTGTAATACAGTACATCACATGTAGTTTTCGTGTGATGTGTGAGATTTCCTGGGTAAATTGATGTTACACAAGACCATGTCATTACTGGCATGAAAGGGATTCAACTTCATTTGAGTGAATTTAAAGTTAATTATTAAATATTTTGAGTATATTGTATATTTGAGCATATATAGTGGTAGCTCAGTGGTTAAGGTGCTGGACTAGTAATCACCTAAGCAAGGCCCTTAAATTGCTCAACCGTATTAGTCTTAACTGTAAGTCGCTTTGGACAAAAGCATCTGCTAAATGCCTGCAAATGTAAATAAATAAATAAGTATATATATATATATATATATATACAGTGAAGCCCGAAATTATTCATACCCCTGGCAAATTTTGACTTAAAGTTACTTTTATTCAACCAGCAATTTTTTTTTTGACCAGAAATGACACAGGTGTCTTCCAGAAGATAATAAGACGATGTACAAGAGGCATCATTATGGAAAAAAATATTTCCCAGCTTTTATTTACATTTGAACAAAAAGTGGCATGTCCAAAATTATTCATACCCTTTGCAAACTGTCACAGTCTATGGGAAAATCCAAAGTTCTATACCATTCCAAATAGTCCAAGCTGTTCTAAAGCATCCTAATTACCCTGATTCATTGGGAACAGCTGTTTTAATCAACTCAACAGGTGAAAAACAGCAACTCTCTGCAGTTGGTTTGTGGACAGTCATGGCTAAGACAAAGGAGCTCACTAAGGACCTGCGGCTGTGCATTGTGGCAGCTCACAAGTCAGGAAAGGGCTATAAGGCCATATCTAAATGTTTTCAAGTTCCAGTGGCTACAGTGCAAAGTATTATTAAAAAATACAAGACATTCCGCACTGTGGAAAATCTCAGAGGACGTGGTCGGAAGCCAAAAGTGACACCTGTGCTGGCCAGGAGGATAGTGAGAGAGGTGAAAAAGAATCCAAGGATCACCACCAAGGCCATCCTGGTGAATCTGGGCTCTGCTGGTGGCAACGTCTCAAGGCAGACAGTCCAACGGACACTGCACACTGCTGGGTTCCACGGACGCAGACCAAGGAGGACGCCACTTCTCCAGAAAAGGACACACAAAAGCTCGCTTGGCCTTTGCAAATGCTCATCTGGACAAAGAAGAAGACTTCTGGTCTTCTGTTTTATGGTCAGATGAAACAAAAATTGAATTGTTTGGCCACAATGATGTATCCTTCATTTGGCGTAAAAAAGGAGAAGCCTTCAACCCTAAGAACACCATCCCCACTGTCAAACATGGTGGTGGGAACCTAATGATTTGGGGGTGTTTTACAGCCAATGGACCAGGGAACCTAATCACAGTAAACGGCATCATGAAAAAAGATCAATACATCAAGATTCTCAACAACAACATCAGGCAGTCTGCAGAGAAACTTGGCCTTGGGCACCAGTGGACATTTCAGCACGACAACGACCCAAAACACACAGCAAAAGTGGTGAAGAAATGGTTAGCGGACAAAAACATTAACATTTTGCAGTGGCCCAGCCAGAGTCCTGACTTGAATCCAATTGAGAATCTGTGGAGGGAGCTAAAGATCAGGGTGATGGCAAGGAGACCATCCAACCTGAAAGAGTTGGAGCTCATCGCTAAAGATGAATGGGCAAAAATACCAGTGGAGACATGCAAAAAGCTGGTCAGCAATTATAGGAAGCGTTTGATTGCTGTAATAGCCAATAAAGGCTTTTCTATTAATTATTGAGAAGGGTATGAATAATTTTGGACATGCCACTTTTTGTTCAAATGTAAATAAAAGCTGAGAAATTTTTTTCCATAATGATGCCTCTTGTACATCGTCTTATTATCTTCTGGGAGACGCCTGTGTCATTTCCGGTCCAAAAAAAAAATTGCTGGTTGAATAAAAGTAACTTTAAGTAAAAATTTGCCAGGGGTATGAATAATTTCGGGCTTCACTGTATATATATATATATATATATATATATATATATATATATATATATATATATATATATATATATATATATATATCTCAATATATATATATATATATATATATATATATATATATACAGTGTATCACAAAAGTGAGTACACCCCTCACATTTCTGCAAATATTTCATTATATCTTTTCATGGGACAACACTATAGACATGAAACTTGGATATAACTTAGAGTAGTCAGTGTACAGCTTGTATAGCAGTGTAGATTTACTGTCTTCTGAAAATAACTCAACACACAGCCATTAATGTCTAAATAGCTGGCAACATAAGTGAGTACACCCCACAGTGAACATGTCCAAATTGTGCCCAAATGTGTCGTTGTCCCTCCCTGGTGTCATATGTCAAGGTCCCAGGTGTAAATGGGGAGCAGGGCTGTTAAATTTGGTGTTTTGGGTACAATTCTCTCATACTGGCCACTGGATATTCAACATGGCACCTCATGGCAAAGAACTCTCTGAGGATGTGAGAAATAGAATTGTTGCTCTCCACAAAGATGGCCTGGGCTATAAGAAGATTGCTAACACCCTGAAACTGAGCTACAGCATGGTGGCCAAGGTCATACAGCGGTTTTCCAGGACAGGTTCCACTCGGAACAGGCTTCGCCAGGGTCGACCAAAGAAGTTGAGTCCACGTGTTCGGCGTCATATCCAGAGGTTGGCTTTAAAAAATAGACACACGAGTGCTGCCAGCATTGCTGCAGAGGTTGAAGACGTGGGAGGTCAGCCTGTCAGTGCTCAGACCATACGCCGCACACTACATCAACTCGGTCTGCATGGTCGTCATCCCAGAAGGAAGCTGACGCACAAGAAAGCCCCGCAAACAGTTTGCTGAAGACAAGCAGTCCAAGAACATGGATTACTGGAATGCCCTGTGGTCTGACGAGACCAAGATAAACTTGTTTGGCTCAGATGGTGTCCAGCATGTGTGGCGGCGCCCTGGTGAGAAGTACCAAGACAACTGTATCTTGCCTACAGTCAAGCATGGTGGTGGTAGCATCATGGTCTTGGGCTGCATGAGTGTTGCTGGCACTGGGGAGCTGCAGTTCATTGAGGGAAACATGAATTCCAACATGTACTGTGACATTCTGAAACAGAGCATGATCCCCTCCCTTCGAAAACTGTGCCTCATGGCAGTTTTCCAACAGGATAACGACCC
The DNA here is from genome assembly GCF_030014385.1 of Trichomycterus rosablanca. Lineage (NCBI taxonomy): Eukaryota > Metazoa > Chordata > Actinopteri > Siluriformes > Trichomycteridae > Trichomycterus > Trichomycterus rosablanca. Next base: position 39,619,569 of record NC_085993.1, read on the forward strand.
CAAACACAACCTCCAAGATGACAACTGCCTCGCTGAGGAAGCTGAAGGTAAAGGTGATGGACTAAACCCAATTGAGCACCTGTGGCGCATCCTCAAGTGGAAGGTGGAGGAGTTCAAGGTGTCTAACATCCACCAGCTCCGTGATGTCATCATGGAGGAGTGGAAGAGGATTCCAGTAGCAACCTGTGCAGCTCTGGTGAATTCCATGCCCAGGAGGGTTAAGGCAGTGCTGGATAATAATGGTGGTCACACAAAATATTGACACTTTGGGCACAATTTGGACATGTTCACTGTGGGGTGTACTCACTTATGTTGCCAGCCATTTAGACATTAATGGCTGTGTGTTGAGTTATTTTCAGAAGACAGTAAATCTACACTGCTATACAAGCTGTACACTGACTACTCTAAGTTATATCCAAGTTTTATTTCTATAGTGTTTTCCCATGAAAAGATATAATAAAATATTTGCAGAAATGTGAGGGGTGTACTCACTTTTGTGATACACTGTATATATATATATATATATATATATATATATATATATATATATAGAGAGAGAGAGAGAGAGAGAGAGAGAGAGAGAGAGAGAGAGAGAGAGCTATAGATCATCATCACAGCACCTGTTAGTTGGTGGGATATATTAGGCAGCAAGTGAACATTTTATCCTCAAAGTTGATGTTAGAAGCAGGAAAAATGGACAAGCGTGAGGATTTGAGTGAGTTTGACAAGGGCCAAATTGTGATGGCTAGACGACTGGGTCAGAGCATCTCCAAAACTGCAGCTCTTATGGGGTGTTCCCGGTCTACAGTGGTCAGTATCTATCAAAAGTGGTCCAAGGAAGGAACAGTGGTAAACCAGCGACAGGGTCATGGGTGGCCAAGGCTCATTGATGCACGAGGGGAGCGAAGCCTGGCCCGTGTTGTCCGATCCAACAGACGAGCTACTGTAGCTCAAATTGCTGAAGAAGTTAAAGCTGGTTCTGATAGAAAGGTGTCAGAATACACAGTGCATCACAGTTTGTTGTGTATGGGGCAGCAAAAGGGGGACCAAAACAATATCAGGATGGTGGTCATAATGTTATGCCTAATCAGTGTATACCTTATAATGAGACTGCTATCAGCTTGCTGTTGAGATTAAAGCAACAGAGAATCATGGGGAGTGAGCGTGTAGATCAGGAACTGTTTTCCTTGTTGATTTCAGTGGGAATATGTTTGTGGAAGGTGTCTTTAAGGCTGGCTCAAAGCTCAGAGCTTGGTGAGGAGCTTTGTTCTCTTTCTAAACTCCATCTCGCTCTCTGAAGTGTTTGAAAACTTGCTGCTTCTGCACGGCTGTGAAATGCCTGACATCTCACCACGCGATTCATCTAATCTCAAAGTGTTTCTCTCACTATTTCTTTCAAACGAGGGAAAAAATCTCTGGAGAGTAAGATCTCAAACTGGTCAGAACCAGGTCATAAACCTCTCTGTAGGAATCCTTGAAATGAAAACGATGCTGTAAGTTCATCTGTATACAGTATAGCTTAAAACATAACACACTCATGTATTTATCTACCTACAAGATATCCTGGTCAGGGTTGCAGTGAGACCACAGACAGATCCTGAAACACTAAAAGAAATCTGTACTGTATACAGCATTATTTCTTTGAACCACCTCTTTATTTTGAGGTGTTAGTATTAAATCTATTATGATTTCTGCTCTTTACTTGGCGTGTCTAATCTTCTAAGACATGTTTCCTTACACCGTGTTAAACATCAAACACATCCATGTACAGTATTAAACTTTTAAGCAACCACAAAACATGATTAGCGTCATTAAAAACGAACGGCGAAGTCTCACACACAGGAACAGTCTAATAACCCCCCACGCATCACAAACTTCTAACAGAAAATCAGGTTTGTCTTTAATGCTTATGAATTCATCATTACCCTGACTCACCCACCACAGATCTGGTGTCAGAATTAAAGTTTACTCTGCTTATTTTCTTTAAATTGGTCCTTTTAAGTCTATCCCATTAACAGGGCGGAACAGCAGGATGAATGGCTTCTTTTTGCGACTGTAAGAGTGTTAGGAAGCATGTCCAACTTCAAAGCCAGTCTTAAAGCCACACTTTAATTGTATATTCGCCTGCTGCCGCGACTCCAAAACCATCTGATTGTGCTGACAGCTCGGCTCTTACCTATCTCTTTACCATTTTTACTTTTCTGCTTCATTTGTTCATTTTTTTCTCAGATTTATTTCAATTTTTAGTCATATTTCTCACTTACTTCTTCTCACTGCCCATCATTATGGATCACTCACTGTCCTTATTAGTTGACCTCAGACATTATACACATGGCAGTTGTCTGATCAGACCACATTATGTCTTTGCATATTGATCTTTGCAAGCAAAGGTTTCTGAATTGTAGTACTTCTGTGGATTATAGCTTTTAATTCTCTGGTTATTTCTGTTGGTAAGTTTTTACTTTGGGGCATTTAGTAACTCTTAGCTGAGACATGCTGTTGATTGGTTATCAGTCTAATAAACTCACCTCTACAGCTGGTTGTGATTGTGGTTTAGATACTTTAAAAGGTTATTCATTAGTTGTTGTGTTGTGTTGAGAGGGCAGTTGTAGCCTAGCGGTTAAGGTACTGGACTATTAATTTTGATAGATACTGACCACTGCAGACCGGGAACACCCCACAAGAGCTGCAGTTTTGGAGATGCTCTGACGCAGTCGTCATGCTATCACAATTTGGCCCTTGTCAAACTCACTCAAATCCATCAAAAACATCAACTTTGAGGATAAAATGTTCACTTGCTGCCTAATATATCCCACTCACTAACAGGTGCCGTGAAGAAGAAATAATCATTTACTTCACCTCTCAGTGGTCATAATGTTATGCCTCGTCAGTGTGTATATAAATATATATATTATATATGTATATGTCAGAGCGCAGGGTCAGCCACTGTACAGCGCCCTTGGAGCCGAGACGGTTAAGGGTCTTGCTCAAGGGCCCATTGGAGCTTTTCTGCTAGATGCTGCCCATTATAATGGATCACTCAATGTCCTTATCAGTTGGCATCAGACATCATACACATGGAAGATGTCAGATCTTATTATGTCTTTGCTTATAGAACTCTGAAAGTCTCTGAATTGCAGTACTTCTATGAATGAAGGCAGTCTGCAGTTGTTGCTAAGACTGGATAACAGAGATGCTCTTTTAATTATGTGATTATTTTTTAGTTTGTACTTTGGGGCATTTAGTAACTCTGAGCTGTGACATGCTGTTGATTGCTTATTAGTCTAATAAACTCACCTGTACAGCAGGTTGTGATTGTGGTTTAGTTACTTTCAATAATTTTTTGTTAGTTGTTGTATGCCATGGCAGTCTTGAGACACCCCCCCCCCCCCCCCAACAAAAACAAACAAAAACAACAAGTCCCTTACAAGTAAATGGAAACTTTTGACATCAACTGTAAGCATGACCCAAAACTGGTCCTCTTGATTACTGTCCTTCTTAGAACTGTTAGGAACTGTTCCTAGAAAGAGAGAGACACCAAGCATTATATTGCTTATATTTCTCTTACTGGTCTTGTTTTTCCAGTCTTTAGTGGTTTTTTTCATTGTTGCCCAGCAGATTTCCCTCCATCCTACTGCAGATGAAGGGATAAGCACTTCAAAGCCCTGCACCAGCAGTTTAACCCCCAGGCTGCAAGTACAAGTGGACAATACACTAATTGAGGGAGGCGACTGATCACAGGCTTGGTTCAAAGCAGGATGCTCATCCTTTCCCCAGACGAAGTCCTACTAAACTTCATCACCTTTCATGCTCCTGTCCGAGCCGTAATTCCACGTTCCTTTGAAACTACAACGCTAGCTTTTCGGCCTCTTAACATCTCAATTTAAATGATCAGGGAATTCTGGACCTGTTCATTCTCTCACTACTGCACCTGGTGCTGCTGAAGGGAATAGCATCCTCACTTTCACGAACCATAAACATCTTATTATATAGTCATTATTAACACTAGTGCTAATGATGCATTATTTACTAAGTGGAATGTCAGCAGCAGCTTACAGAAGTATGTAGGTTAGTGTGACACAGACTACACCCACTTGACCTACGGCCCTGGAAATATATTACTCTGAATTACAGATTAAATAGCCTCACACTTTTTAGGTTGTTAGGTAATTACGTTTAGAATTTGGTTGTCTAATGACGGCTTACTCCTTGATGTTTTCACACCTACATTTGCATAGAAAAAAACTATGGCATATTTAAAGCAGCCGACTTGAACTGGTGAGCAATTTAAATATATCTCAGTAATATCTCAATATTAATGCATTTCTTTTCTTAAAAAATATTTAAAAAAAACTTTTACTTAATGTTATTTATCACCATCTATGGTTTTGGCTTTAGGAAAACACTGCAATGTTTTGTTTACATTATATTCACTGGTTCCTCTTCTGTTTTGCATTAAGACCTTATTTTTACAAACAAAAAAAGCTGCATCCTTGCATAAAATTCTAATTTAGTATGCTCTTAGATTAATAAGGAGAAGGGATAGGACGATAGGACATTTTCATGATATACAATATTTGAAGTATATGATATACACTCACTCACTCACTCACTTTCTTAACTGCTTATCCATTCAGGGTCGCATGGAGGGGGGTTGCTGGAGCCTATCCCAGCTTTTCAATGGGCGCAAGGCACACAGTAACACCCAGAACAGAGCGCCAGTCCATCACAGGGCAGACACACACACTATAGGACACCCATTCATCTATAGGGCAATTCAGTGTCTCCAATTGTCCTGACTGCATGTTTTGGACTGTGGGAGGAAACCGGAGCTCACGGAGGAAACCCACGCAGACATGGGGAGAACATGCAAACTCCGCACAGAAAGGACCTGGACCTTACTGTGATTGTTAATATCCTACATGTTAACTACATGTTAATGTGCTTATGCGTAGGGTTGTAGCAGGTATTGCACATCATCGTATCATGTCCGGATTACCTGGTTGTAAATCTCACCTCTGATCAATGTCTGTAATATCTGGTATCTTCTCTCAGAGTCTCCGAGTGTGAATTCCCTTCAAGTTTTCTGCCACCAACCAAAAACATGCTTGTACTACTGGCTGCTCTACATGACCCCTAGATAAAAGTAAATAAGTGGATGAGTGAGTATCTATGATGGATTGCATTTGGTGTTAGTGTTTTCTGATGTCACTACCACCCTAAGTGTTACTAAAACCACGGCTATGATCAGAATAGATTTCTCAATATAATTATGATAAAAATGATAAAAACTCTTTATTACTGTTTAGGCTGTAATTTAAAAGTATTTAACTGTAATTTTAAAAAAATTAATTACCATAATTTAAAAGTAATTTTAAAGAAGAGGATTATTACTAATTATTTGTATTCATATAAATAATCACAGTTTTCTTATTTAAAAGTCTTTGAGGTAGATTACACATACATACTATAAAAATTGTTCTCTAATGAGTCCACATTGTACACATGTAACATACTCAATTCAGCTCTTGTTCAAAGCGACTTACAGAAGTGCTTCCACAGTAAACATTTCCTTACTGTAGTTTAGGTAGACAACAGTCCAAGAACACAAATCTGCTGAAACCCCGTTAGAACATTTTTTTTAAGAAATAAGAGCATTAGTAAGTACATGTCAGCTTAAGTGTTTAGTAAAGAGGTGGGTTTTTAATCGTCTTTTGAAGACGTTGAGAGACTAGATGTTCGGACAGACAGAGGAAGTTCATTCCACCACTTGGGTCCTAGTACAGAAAAGAGCCTTGATGCGTGTCTTGCTCAAGTTCTGGGTGGAGGATCAAGACGAACGAGACTTGTGGCTCGGAGGTTGTGAGGTCCAGAGCGGGGTGTGATGAGTTCTCGAAGGTAGTTGGGGCTTTGGGTCCATTTTTAGCTTTGTAGGCGAGCATCATTGTTTAAATTTATGTGGTTGATTTGCGTACTCTTATATTATGTGTCCACTTGTAATTTTCTGGATGCATGGCAGAGTTTATAGTACTACTTCCTTTAAACAGGGAATTGAAGTTATAAAGCTTATATCATTAGTCTATTAGTATTTGTAATTTTACAAATGCTGTTTTGACAGAATGGGCAAGTCCTGTGAGAAGCCTTCTCAGAAGATTGGCTGTTGTTATAGCTGAAAAGATCACATAGCAGGTCACTCTAATTTAATACCATTTATTTTTGGAATGGGATGTTCAACAAGCTCATGGTCAGATGTCCAACTACCTTTGGCCATATAGTGTATGTGTCCAGCAAGGCCCTTAACCCTGCTGTACAACGCATTCTGAACTTCCAAAGCTGTACACATGTGTATGTATATATGACAAATAAAGGCATTCCACCCACCCTATATTATCTGACCATGAGCTTGTTGAACATCCCATTACAAAACCATGGGCTTCCATATTCAGTTCAATGCAGTGCACACCGATCAGACATAACATAACACCTCCCTGTTTCTACACTCACTGTCTATTTTATCAGCACCACTTACCATATAGAAGCACTTTACTGACTGTAGTCCATCTGTTTCTCTGCATGCTTTGTTAGCCTGCTTTCACCCTGTTCCTCAATGGTCAGGACCCCCACAGGACCACTACAGAGCATGTATTATTTGGGTGGTGGATCATTCTCAGCACTGCAGTGACACTGACATGGTGGTGGTGTGTTAGTGTGTGTTGTGCTGGTATGTGTGGATTAGACACAGCAGCACTGATGGAGTTTTTAAACACGTCACTGTCACTGCTGGACTGAGAATAGTCCACCAACCAAAAATATCCAGCCAACAGCACCATGTGGGCAGCGTCCTGTGACCACTGGTGGAGGTCTAGAAGATGACCAACTCAAACAGCAGCAATAGATGAGCGATCGTCTCTGACTTTACATCTACAAGGTGGACCAACTAGGTAGGAGTGGCTAATAGAGTGGACAGTGAGTGGACACGGTATTTAAAAACTCCAGCAGTGCTGCTGTGTCTGATCCACTCATACCAGCACAACACACACTAACACACCACCACCATGTCAGTGTCGCTGCAGTGCTAAGAAAGATCCAAACAAATTTCTCCAAACAGAGTCTTCATGGATCAACGTTTTGCATGGATCTTTATGGAGGTGCAAAGGGGCACACTCATGCTGGATCAGGAAAGGGCCTTTCCCACAAACACAAAACTGGAGGCATATAATTGATATTGTGTAATTAAATTTATACACATTTTAGCAATTGATGTGACTGAACCTTAAACTGAGAGGGATGTGACCATACATGTGTGACTTAAAAGAAGCTAAAGAAGTTAAATTTAAAATATGATCGTACGTTTTGAAGAATAAAAATCAGACAATACTAATTGTCTAATAATAGTTTAAACGAATAAAGCATATTATTGAAACACTTGAGAGAGTAATTCCAGTCATGTGTGCAGCCCACACAAACACATACATATGCCTCAGGAAAATAAATATTGGTAAAATTTCATGAATAATTGCTTTAATTGCCTGCTGGAATGACTTCAGACGCATTTTATTTGTTCTGTTGCACAAGGCTCAGATTAGCCTCCGAGTAACCTTGTTTTATTGTTGCTCTATAGTGACTTCTCACCTCCTGTCTCAGGCTTTTCAAACATTTGGGGTCCCCTTGTGAAAATGGCTGGGGCCACTACAGAGGGGTCAGAAACAGGTCAACATCAAAAAAAAGAAAAGAAAGAACGACTGTGCGTGGTGCTTGACTGCCCTCTTTTTCGCACTGCTGCCATGAAATGGCCAACAGGTGCATGTTCATGGGTTAGAAACTTGCTTTCTTTATAGTCAACAGCTTCATTCAGTGCTCTGAAAGAGCTCGGCGTGTTGATTTAACTTTTACAGCTGAAGTCAAGAGTACATCTACTGTATGTAAGGGACATGTCACGGTGGCCGGTTTTCTGTGACTGAAGGAATGGTGCACGCTTTTTGTCCAAAAATCTATAGTTTGCTAAGTCAAAAACATAAATTCAACAGCTTATTAACCTGATGGTGCTGAACAGGGGTCTTCGACCAATGGGTCAAGGACTACAAGTGGACCATAAAGCACCCTCTAAAGCTCTAAAGCCAGTAGTCACTTTGCCAGAGATCACACCTAAGGTCATCTTAAATAGATTAAGAATTTATGTGTACTCTTTAGTCAGAGCCATAACAAATACATTAGCTTTACATTTTTTTAATTCAAACAAAACGTTTACAGTGTGTTCAGGGGTTTTATGATTGTGACCTTTTATGCATATTACTGATCTTGGAAAGTCCCTAGTGTAGAAAGTTCTGTAATGTTATTAAACTATGAGGCATGGCCCAATTTACTCATTAGTGATTATGATTGACTTTTCTGTACTTACAAAGAGATTGTTTGACTGCACCCATTACATTGTACATATGACAGTGATCTCTTAGACAAAGTTAAAGATGAAAACCCCGACTTTTCCCTTATGCTGTTGAGTGTTTGTGGAAGTTTGTTTGTATTATTAAATGTAATCTTAGAACCACTATAAAAAAGCAGGAGCAGAGTCTAACTTCATGCATGGCAGACTCTAGTCCTGTGATGATCTAAAGCTTGCTTGACTGTAAACAAAGACTCTCTGTGTTCCAGCAGCTTTTAACTCTTTACTGGTATTTTGTGGTTTTGAATCAGGCAAGTCTTAGTGGTTAAGGTACTGGACTAGTAATCAGACGGTCGCTGGTTCAAGCCCCACCACTACCAGGTTGCTACTGTTGGGCCCTTGAGCAAGGCCCTTATCCCTCAGTTGCTCAGACTCTGTACTGTAAGTCACTTTGGATAAAGGTGTCTGCTAAATGACGAAAATGTAAATGAATCACATTAAAAAACACCACTGTTTTAAATTTAAGTTGCCTGCAAAGTGCTCTGATTTTCAAAATGAACTGAAGTGTTGATTGTGAACCAGGACTACTTGTCCAGCATCTAAAACAGGAGCCATAATTGGGCTCATTAAACTATAAGACAGTTAAAACAGTTACAGCAATACCCTTCATAATGAAACAATTGAAACCAGCATTATCTTGGTTACTTAGATTGTACCAGGTCACTTCGCAAGTGGATAATTAACCTAAAGAGCTAGGGAGCTACAGACAGAAAAGGAAACAATGCTTACTAAACTAATAAGTGGCCAAAATAACAGAAACTAAAACCAAATGAAAATCTGCAGCCCAAAGCAGAGAGGTGATAGAACAAATAGACAGATACACATATTCCACCTGCTTGCCCAGGAAAAGAAAAAAAGGATGTTCGTTGTGGCTTTTCACTTGCCCCACAGTGACATTAGTGATAATCCCCCAGTAAAACATATGACCAGAATGAAAGCTAAGTCACTACCCATCCCAGCTACTCAATCCAAATCAGTTCTATACAAAGACCAAATGTTGGAAACTCTACAAAACCAGCAGCAGCTAAACATAAAATGAAAGTGGACTGTCCACTGCAAATGATCAGTGATCAATCCCAGAAAAAGCTCACAATTTAACACTGAACTACAAGTGTGCCTTTTTAAATGTGGACACTGGTGCTAAAATTGAAGTTGAAGTCTTTGGCACAGAAACTGGTACTTTTGTGCTGGAATGGGAGACTTTGACACTGAAACATGAACCTCTGGCCCTGACTGTGTTGTTAGGTCAAAACTAAAATAAAACATTTAATTGTTGAAGTTAAAACCTTGCTACTGGATCTGGAATCTTTGTTGTTGATACACTGATGAGGATTTTGTTCAGTGACTAGAAACCTTGACACTGGTGACAAACAGAAAAAAGTACATTTCCTGCATTCTGGAATATACCATTAAATATATTTTGGATTTTGTTCTGTAACTGGAAACCCTGATACTGGTGACAAATAGAAAAAAGCACATTTCACATTTCCAGCATTCTGGTGGTGAGAAAAATACTTCTTAAAATATACCATTAAATATATTTTGGGTTATACTATTGATGGAAGTCTTAATAAATGTAGACACTGGTGCTAAAATTGAAGTTGAAGTCTTTGGCACAGAAACTGATACTTTTGTGCTGGAATGGGAGACTTTGACACTGAAACATGAACCTCTGGTGCTGACTGTGTTGTTAGGTTTAAACTAAAATAAAACATTTGAACGTTGAAGGTAAAACCTTGCTGCTGGATCTGGAATGTTTGTTGTTGATACACTGATGATGATTTTGTTCAGTGACTAGAAACCTTGACACTGGTGACAAATAGAAAAAAGTACATTTCCTGAATTCTGGAATATACCATTAAATATATTTTGGATTATACTATTGACGGAGGTCTTAATAATTTGGCCCCGAAATGTGACACTTTTTGCTTTTTCCACGTTTTACACTGGAACATCTGCCTTGAGCCTTAAACCTGGAACCTGACAATTCTGGTGCTGGAACATGAAACTTTGCTATTGGATTGGTGCCTACAATAATTAATGTTTACTTAATTTGGATTATTTTGCAACTTTTTTTTAATCGGAATGTAGTACGTTAACAAGCTGGGGTTTAGATTTTAAGGTTAAGTTTATATAAGTTATACCAAAAAGACTGCAAAGTATGATATACAATAGTGACAATGATCAAACACATGCTTAACTGCTTAATTCGGGTTAAATTAATGTAAACTCATATAATTCTAAACAATTTTACAGCTAAGAACATGCTATCAGGCAGATTCTGTGTGTGAATTTGAGTATTTAAATATAGCACAGTCTTTAGAACTTGTGTTGAACATCAAAGGAACAATATAGGCTTTGAAGTAGCATGGGGTAAGAAGTGCCCCTCTCTCCTTTCTCTTTGCCTTTATCTCTCTCCCTCGCCCTCCCTCTCTCGCTTTTTAACGATATTAGAGTAAGTAATCCGTATTATAACCTCTGGAACAAACTTCTTGAATTTTACCATCCTAACTTGTATGCTAGCTATTAAAGAGACAGGTCCAGCAGCTTCTTACTAAATTATCTAATAACTTAATAACATATATTTAAATGCACAGATTGTAAATTTAGTAAGGTATTTAGACTGTATTGTTGTTTAAATGATTGAACAACTACACATTTCACTATACCAATATTGTTATTATTATTGTTGTTATTTTTCATACAGTAATTCATTTAGTTTATCATTTATTCATTAATTTACTCATCTTTCATAAATGCTGTGTTGATCTGGGTTGTCAAGCATTTGGCACCCGTCTGGAAAGGCAATGCAGAAACAGACCTTGTTCAAGAACCAGTCCATCACAGGGCATCACACACATTTAATTATATGCTCACACATACAAGCAATTTAAAGAATCCAATTAACCTTCTGCAGACTTCTCAAAGGGGAAACTGAGTGCTTGATGGACACATACATGGATACAGGGAGAGCATACCAAACTGCTAACCGTGAATGGACATGATTATTATTAAGAAGTAGAAAGTATATGGCACCACCATAGAGTAGGCCGTCACATAAAACTGGATGACCGAACCAGAAGGGTATTGATCAGAAAGGCTACCAGGAGGCCAGTGACATAATGAAAGAATTTACAAGTCTGTATGGCTGAGGTTGAACAGTCTGTGCACAGCACAACAATTCTTAATCTTCAATCACATGCTTTACAAAGGTTGGCTTGTTTGGCAGGATGCCAAGATAGATGTCCCACCAATTCTCAATTGTACTTTGCAAAACAATGGTGTCATATGGTTTGTAGATGGTGTCATAATCTTCTAATTGGTTCTATTGTCAAATGAAACCAATAGTTCACTTTTTAATGTACTTTAATTTACTTTTTTTAACTAAACTACAAGCTCTGACTTTGGCGCACCTCAAAATATCCACCATACCTATTGTGAAGTATGGTGGTGGCAGCATTATGTTGTTGGATATTCTCACTGTAAAAACTGGGCAGTTGGTTAGGATTGATGCTAAGTACACCCAAATTCTATAGGGAGGTAGGAAGAGGGAAAAAAGGCAAATATTTCACAATGTGCAAAGTAAGTAGAGACTTATTCATACAAACTGATGGCTGTAATTAAAGCATTATGAAGTGTTACTAAATGGAATTGATCGCTTTATCAACCCTGTTAATCTAGTTTTTTATACTTAAATCACTTTTCAAACCTGCTGCTTCTTTCTTGTTACTTAAATATTGTTACAAACAAATGCAAATATATGCAAAAAATTGTGATTATATTTTTATAGACACTGTATGGTCAATGCACCATTGGGCTACTTAATAATGTCTAATGCTCACAATTCTTTATACGCCTTATAATATTTTAATAAAAAACAATGTCTTCCTGTCCTCCATGTCCTTGATAATCCTATAAAAAAACCTTTCAATTTTACTAATTCTACCACGCACTTGCAAAGTGCCGTCAGCTAACAGCTCAACCATCTGGGTGTTGAATGTTTCATGGTGATCCACACTTATGTTATTACTTTATAGACTGTATTGGCTAATACAATTGTGGAATTATAGGACGTGGTTGTTTCAGGATCTGGGCGAAGGTGTGACATGCTTTGAAGTGCTCTTAGTTAAAGCCTCGTAGCAAAGCTTATTTTGAAATCGCCTGCAGGAGATTACTAACTGCTACAGACTTCAAAACCAAAGAGGTTGTACTATCAAACCCAGGAATGTAGCTTTTACTGTTCACATACTTTATTACTCCTTCAGTAACTGACTGCTCTAAATAAACTGTACCACAGGAATGATGAAGATGTTTAAAATTACATTTAAAATATTGTGGTGGTTTGTTGGTCTATTTATTAGTATTATTTAATATTGCTAAAGCTATATTTTGTATAAAATATATTTAGATTTATATAAAGATCTGATTTTTGTTTTATATATAAATTGGTAGTGGAACACATAGCCACAGATCACAGTTTTATAAAGTTAATCCTTTGCTTGCTATTTTACCTTTGTGACATATACAGTAATATATAATTAGCTTTTTGCTTTATTTACACTTTTTTCGTCAAAGAAAACTGATTTTACCTCGTCTGTTACACTTGTTTCTCTAATGGACTTGCAATTTTTAAATCCACCATAATATTTTACTGAAATTTATAACAGGAGATTGGCCAAGCCATGCAGGAACCTTCAATAGTTTTAATTATTTTAAATAATGACTGTTAATTGTCATGTTATTGTCAAACCTTTATCTTCTATTCAGATTTATTTTTTGGCCAGAGAGATTCTTCTCTAATATGTTTAGTAAATATACTCCTACTCCCTTTAATGATGCATAATGCTTCAGTACCATTTACAGTAATTATTTACTGTAAACGCTTATTCCACCTCTGTACTTTACTGTGTGGTTACTGTGTTTTAAGATCATACACGTCTTTCTCTAAACATGATGAAAACTGCACTGACAGGGATATATATGGTTCTGCTATAGAGCATTTAGATGTTTTCTCAACTTTACCTTAATTTATACTGGACCACATTTAATCACTTCTAACTTTGGACCTCTACATATATAAATATATATAGAGAGAGTATTGAATTGGGACACCAATACATCACATCTACAGAAGCTTTTATAAAATCCCATTCTAAAGCCATAGCCATTAATATAAAATTTGTCCCTTCTTGCAGCTAGAACAGCCTCAGCTCTTTTGTGAACACTTTTGACAAGATTTTGGAGTATGTCAGTGGGACTTTTAACCCATTTATCTGGAGAAACATTTGTGAGGTCAGACACTGATGTTGGATGAGATGGCCTGGCTCGCAGTCTCCATTCTAGTTCATCCCAAAGGTTGAGGTCAGGGCTTTGTGTGGGCCAGTCAAATTTATCCACACCAAACTTTCCCAACCATGCCTTTATGGACCTTGATTTGTGCACTGAGGCACAGTCATGCTGGAACAGAAAAGGGCCTTCCCCAAACTGTTCCTAAAACTTGGAAGCATACAATTGTCCAAAATGTTTTGATTTGCTAAAGCATTAGGATTTCCTTTTATTGGAACCAAGGGGCCTGAAAAACAACCCTATAGCATTATCTGTCCTCCACCAAACTTTAGAGTTAGCACTTACGCAGGTAACATTCTCCTGGCATTCGCCAAACCCAGACTTGCCCATAAGACTGCCAGATATAGAAGTGTGATTCGTCACTCCACAGAATTTGTTTTCACTGCTCCATCCGACACTTATATGTAAATATAATTTTGGAGGTAAATCATGAAAATGAAATGAAATTATGTGGTTCAGAATACTGTTTAATATGTTATACATATTTTATTCATATAGTAATAAATCTATGTTTTATTATGTTATTTAACCATTGTTATATGCTATATAACAACAGTATAGAAAAAATAGCACATAAAAATAGAGCGCCACCTATTGGTAAACTGTTGATTAACCTTTAGTGGTGTTGATTTTGGACGGTGCTTTTATCAATAGGTCTTTGTAAGAGTTTTCACGCTTTGAAATGGACCGGGCCTCATATATTTAATCACACTTAGGGTTGCCAGATCAAACTTCTTTCACGTAAAACCTGGTTTATATTTTAACCATCTAGTTTTTACCAAACAAATATTAATAAATATTTGGATTTTTTTTGGTAATTGTACTATATTAAACCATAGTGCTGGAAAGCATTATTAAATAGGGTTTTATTAACTGATATGTTAAATCACAGTGTTGTATGCATTCTTTTGTCATTTAAAACCCTACTCTGTTTAGCATTTGAGTTACACTTATTGTAGTGAATATTCCTGTTTTAATTACCACCCAGGTTTAATCGGTGATGAGTTTGGCATTTTTCTATTTTTTTGTGGCTTTCCACTGGGTACCCTGTTGTTTACTGTTGTGGATGTAAATGCTTGCTTTTGCAGGGTAAATCTGGACTAATAATGACCCTGTTCAGAACTTAGAACTTACTTAAAAAGAAGTAATAAACATCAGAGAAAGGTCTTTATAAAATTGCACTTAAATAGAAAAAAACAGGTGGCACGGTGTCTATGTGGGTAGCACTGTCCCCTTACAGCAAGAAGGTCCTGGGTTCGATCCCCAGGTGGGGCGGTCCGGATCCTTTCTGTGTGGAGTTTGCATGTTCTCCCTGTGTCTGTTTGGGTTTGGGTTTCCTCCAACAGTCCAAAGACGTGCAAGTGAGGTGAACTGGAGACAACTGTGTTTGCCATTAAACTTGTGAACTGATGAACTACCATTTCTGTCATGAATGTAACCAAAGTGTGTAAAACATGACGTTCAAATCCTAATAATTAAATAAAAAATCTAAATTAAGTGCAATTGAATATCATTAATTTAAGAGTATCTCTTAGAGATAGCTCATGGCTGCTTAATTGTCTGGATTCTCCTCATACTTGTATTCAATTGCAAAATGCACAATGAAACCCAATCTGGCAACCCTGGTTTCTTTTTGACGCTGGCAGTGGGGAGGGAGGAATGTGTGTGTGTGTGTGTGTGTGTGTGTAGTACCTCTTTTGATATGCTGATACCCCTCTGGTGGGTGAGAGGAGGACCCAGCGCGCGCGGCAGTAGGAGCAGTAGGTGAATGGAGAGCGACGGAGGCGCATCAGTTCTGTTTCTGTGTTTCTGTCTGATTTGCTGAGGACGCGCTGATCGTTCATTCATTCATCTTTCAGCTGTGATACACGGATTTACCTTTTATATCTACAGCATCGGAGCTTTTCTGGATTATACTGACGCCCCGCATTAGATACGAGTTTGGGATTATTGGATCGTTTGTGTTTAAGTCTGACTCGGACTTCGCTTCTATCACCAAGTGTTTCTTCTGTTTTTGGCCATCCAGAAATATGGTATGAAAATATGCATTGTTCTACTGCTACCAGAAAGCTCCTGAAATTCATTTAGTGTAGGATGTACAGTTTGTATGAACTGTAGACTTCTCTTACTGGGGGATCTGACTTTAGTTTTCTCAAGTTTTCTCTTCTGTATTAGATGTACAGACAGAATATCTATCTATCTATCTATCATCTATCTATCTATCTATCATCTATCTATCTATCTATCTATCTATCTATCTATCATCTATCTATCTATCTATCATCTATCTATCTATCTATCTATCTATACCTAGTTTTCTACATGTGTGTGTGCTTTCAGGTTCATACACATTACACATGTTAGGATCATTTCTATGTCCCTAAATACACTGAAAGCCCAGATCATTTCACTAAACTTTTGTAACTTTTGAAGATTAAAGTAACCTGTTGGTACAACTAAGCCTCTCTCAGACCTCAGACTTGGGTCAGTCTGGACTTGAAATTCAAATCACAACTATAAACTTCACTATTTTACTTAAATATTAGATTATCTTAAATGTCTACCACTTTCATTTCAAGTCTCTTTTTATTTGAATCCTTGATCTAAGTGTACTAAATCATGATTTTATTAAATGCATGGTAACTGTTAAATGTAACTATGATTTAACTGCACAAGAAATATAAAAGTCAGCATGAACAAAAAGTCACATTTTTTGATAAAAGTTAATGGGACATGGAATAGGTTACAAAGTACATATTAAATCTAATAGATATGTATTATTTTGTAAACCTAACCTTGTTTGTGCTTAAACCATAGCCTTGTCATAGTTAGGTTTACAATTAGACTGTTATGGAAAAAACAGGCTATATATTTATGTTTATAAAATGAACATTTCAATAGAATTAGTTGATGCTGTGTTCATAAAGCAGTATGGACGAACCAAATACTTCTGACTGAGTTTAGCGTGGACTGTAAATCTGGATTCCCATCAAAGTTTTACACACTGAAAAGCTGGAACATAACCGGAGCCCTTATTAAGACTAAGATAGCCTCACTGAGACTAAAATAATTAATGATACATGTTGTGTATTGAGAAATGGCTATTGCTTATCATTATTTATGCCATATCATGTTGATCTGAGGTATTCGGACCACAATTCGGATCCTACATATTTTCTGCCCACCCTTTGCTATAAGTTTAAGTGTGGGCCAGTGATAGCTCAGTGGTTAAGGTACTGGACTAGTAAACAGAAGGTTGCCGGTTCAAGCCCAGCCACCACCAAGTTGCCACTGTTGGGTCCCTGAGCAAGGCCCTTAACCCTCAATTGCTCATCATGTTCTGCTCATTGTGTAAGTCGCTTTGGATAAAAGCGTCCGCTAAATGCTGAAAATGTAAATGTAAATTACAAACTGGCCAACCAATTACATTACCTGTCTTGTTAACCTAGCAGTGATTGATAAATACAGGACCAGATTAGAATTAGATGTGTAGATACTTCTAGATCTTGTATCCAAACTGATATTTTGTGAATAACTGGTGGTTTTAAACTAGTTTTATGAGATTGAAACATCTTTCTTGATCCATTACTAGTTATATTAGTGTGTTTAAATCTGGACCTTAGTTAAAACTTTGTTCTAGGATTGTCCAGCCACTGATACTTATTTAAAACATTCTAATCAGCTGACCACTTTGTCAACACACATGGCTCTTGAGAGAATTTTGTAACATCAGTAGTGCACCTTTCCCTGGCATTAGTCTGTTAGGACATGCCAGTTTGGTCCCCTTTTGATGAAAATCGACTCTTCTTGTATTGCAGAGAGGCTTAAGGCATCACCACCAGGTGATAATCGAGTATTGACCCCCGGTGGACGCGGAGAAAAACGCAGCCATGAGCCGCATGCTCACCGAGCCTATGGGAGGCACCAGCTTCCGCGAAGATGCGCCTCGTCCACCTGTTCCAGGAGAAGAAGGCGAGGAGGAGGTCTCACGGCGGGAAAACTTCAAACTTAAACTGGTGAAAACGACAACACCTCGGGCGGCCAGGAGGAACGAGGATGGACTGGGTGAGCCAGAGGGACAGGCAACACCAGACTCTCCTCTCGCACGATGGACCAAATCCCTGCGCTCTCTGCTTGCCGACAGGGACGGTGCTCACCTGTTCCGGACTTTCCTGGAGCGTGAACGCTGCGAGGACGCCCTAGACTTCTGGTTCGCGTGCAATGGATTTCGTCAGATGGACTTGCAGGACGCCAAGACCCGGCGTGTTGCCCGAGCCATTTACAAGCGCTACGTGGAGGCACGCAGCGTGGTGGCCGAGCACCTGCGCGCACCCACGAGAGCGTGCATCCGCGACAGCATCAAGAAGCAGCGGATAGAACTGCGCATGTTTGACCAGGCTCAGACCGAGATCGAGGCCGGACTGGAGGAAAGCACGTACCGTGCGTTCCTTACCTCGGACATCTACCTGGAATATGCGCGCTCTGGTGGTGAGAATGCGCCGCCGTGTGCGGGACATGGTCACGCCCACAGTGGCCTGGCTAGCTTAGAACTCGTGTGTGGCTACCTGCCACCACTGATCGAGGATAAGGAGTGGAGCTGTGGTGAACTGAAAGCCAAAGCGCTGGCGGCTGTTGTTGGACTCTCTGCGGAAACGTTACGCGCCACCGTCACGCTACGTACCGCCAACTGCAGGTACGAAACCTTCAAACCACAACTCTATCAACTCTGTTGTCCTCTTTGTAGTTTCTTTTTGAGAACATGGTATGGTATTGCGCAATTAAGGTAAAATTAGGTAACGTTAGCTTTTTCTTAGAATTTAAAGCCTAGCTACCCATCCTGAACATGAGCTGTGATTGGACAGTGTCACTTGATTGATGGGTACACAAAGGATGATCATCACTTCCACCTAGAAGAGCAGGGCCAATTATGTTCTTTTGGACTCCTGGTTTTCCTGGACGTTCAGCCATACAAGGCTGTGCTGTTATTATAGATCAAACTTACACTTTCCTATCAATATGGCACCGCCTTGCTCAGGAGTCCAGAAGTCCTATTCACAAATTACTATTCCCTTAAGGAACCTCATTGGTTTTTTATTAGGTAATAAACCGATGGACTGTAAACAAAACACATCAACATACTTATACTGGACAACTTAGATAACCTGGGACAAAAATCAGTTAGTGTTGCCAAATTTACCCACCCATACCCCTACATCTTCTTTCCCCCCTCACATCTTGTCTCGCACTTGAGCTGCAGGAGGAGATATTTTTGTTTTTGGTCCAAGATGAAAGATAAGCCATGTAGAAGAAAGGCTTTGTGTTCTGTTCCGCAGTCGTTTCCAAAATCTGTCTCGCAGCTGCACCGACACCGACCCAAATTTTTCTGTTGAAAAAAAATTTGTGTTGGTTTTATTTCCCCTGCATTTTCAATCAAAGCCTGGGTTTAATAGCACTGACCAAAACCGGTCTTAGTACATCCACACAATAAAGAGTGAGACATCTGGAAACAATTACTGTGCAATGCACTTGAAGTTTTTTTTTCCCCCAAGTCCTTTGTTGTGTCTTAAAGACAGATCACTGGAGTAAACAGAAAGCGGGCCGGTCTCTTTTTTGGATTTTAAAAAGTGGGCAGATGAAAAGGCTTTAAGCAAGAAGCATGACCAAATGCTTCCAAACTTTGTGTGTGCGTCTCGGTGGAGACAAAGTGTCCTGCCGCCGCTGTTATGAAAAGGATAGGGGGGTGTCTCTGACATGAGGGCATCTCTGCTTCTTCCTGCTGGTGTTTTCACCCGGGATGGGAAGGAGGAGGGGGATCGGAGGGGGGCACCTCTTCGTTCCCCACGGCCTGCGCCAACTCTGTGTGTGACGGCGTTTTTATCTGACACATGTGGAACTAATTTTGCCCCCCAGACCCGCTCTGCTTCGTCTAAAAAGCCTCTTTTTGCTCAGAACCCCCCAATATTAGTATCTGTGCACATTTTGGCCACAACTTCTTTGTGTTATTTGTGTTTTTTTTTTTTTATAAAACTTCTTTCTCATAGAGAAAAGAGAGAGAAGCATGGACAGGACAGGAATGGGGAGTAGATGATAAAAGAAAAGAGAGAGAGTACCCACAGGAGTTGAGAGAGTTGAGGAAGTCAGGTCGGACTCTGCCCAGGCTTGGGGATTTCGTCCTGCTGTGCCCCTCATTTTCTCCTCTCTTTACCTTTTTTTTCTTTCTCCATGCCTGGATCTTTATCTGTTTTCACACGCAGTAGGCATTTCTCATAAAATTCAGGTCCGGACTGGGTCTCTCTCTCTCGCTCTCTCTCTCTCCTCCCCTCGCTGTGCCAGGGAAGCAGGAATGCAGCACAGCAGGAGAGAGAAGGACAAAAAAAAGAGAGCGAATGAGGGAGGGGTGGACGAGTGGTTTGAACTAGTTGAGTACAAGAAGCTTTTTACCCAAACCAAACAGTGAGGTGGGGGTGTAGACAGCAGAACAAGAGGGAAGTGGTTGCTGCGTGTTGCTAAATGAGACGAGAAGCGTAATGAGTGCAGATGTTTTCAGACAGGTGTACTGAACGATACAGTTAAGCAATTAACGATACAAAGGCAAAGCAGGACCCAGTTGACCTTCTCAATTCTGGATTGATTTTTCAAAGAGAAAAAGTCAGTTGGAATAAAAACAGTGATAAACTTTGCTAAGCTAGCTAGCGTTTTGATGTTGAACATGAACACATTGTTAAGTTGATAGAAATGGGCAGTTGAAGCCTAGCAGTTAAGGTACTGCTCTAGTAATTGAAAGGTTGCTGCTTCAAGTCGCATCACTGCCAGGTTGTCACTGTTGGGCCCTTGCACAAGGCCCTTAACCCTCAATTGCTTAGAAAATATACTGTCACAGTACTGTAAAAGCATCTGCTAAATACTAAAACTGTAATAGAAGGATGGAAATTTTGATCTAATAGAACACCTACTGTTGTTCTATCTAAAAGTTTACACATATTGATAGAGCACTTGGCATAGCAGTTTTGGAATACTGCAACTGTTTGTTTTCTGTGACTGGATGTAAATTTCTAGTCTCTAGTGCAATTTTATACTCATAACTTGCTGGTCCTGGTCACCTTGGCCTTGTGTTCTGTCCATTAGTAGCCACATGACATGTATTGACATTGTGGTGCTATGTTGCTATTGCTAAATAAAATGGGGGAAAATCCATAATGGTTGGACCCACAGAAGTTTAATGAGTGCCTCATGTTAAGTGTAATTACTGTGTAATGACTTTAATGAAGTAATTAATTAATCATTCGGTTTCAGTGAAATGTATTTCCGTACTGGTATTGCAGACCATTGTTACTCGTTCACATTCGTTAACGTTAGCTTTTTCTTAGAATTTGAAGCCTAACTATCCATCCTGAACATGAGCTGTGATTGGATAGTGTCACCTTGATTGATAAGTAATCAAAGAATGGCCATCCCCTCCACCTAGAAGAGCAGGGCCAGTTATGTTCTCTTGGACTTCCAATCATAGAAGTCATTAATTGCAGATTATTTTACTGGTTCACACTGTTACTACACCTTGACGTTGTGCTAAAATTGGGCTAAAATTTGGCTAGTCAGCTGCCAGCATGGGCTCAGTGTCTGTAGTTACTTGTTGTTTGTTAAGACTAGTGTCTAATATAAGAAAATGCTTTTAAGATTAAGGATGCCTAAATAATTACATACTGCTTTTCACAAGAATGGTTTAAATAGCTGTATGCTAAATTTCATTAAGCTAGTGAAAGTAATGACAGATGTGTAGTTTCACACGCAAGTGGCTTAATTTAGGTCAGTGTTTTGAAAGTGATTGATTGCTACATTTCAAGAGGTTAGTTTTTAATAGGGATGTAACGATACACTCTACCCACGATGCGAGCGATCCACAATACGATTTTTTCCCGATTTATTAAACTGAAATTGAAGGCAAATTATTTATTTTTATTATTTCTCTTAAAAAATAAAATACTGTATTTGTGCTTATCTTTTATTTACCTAAGTAATGAATGTCCTTTTATTTCTGGGGTAGGTACAAACTATGCAAAATTATTTTAAATTAAGCCCAATTTGGCTGAAAAACCCCGAATTTGGCAACCAGGCTTATAGCCCCAGTGACGTCAACCAGGCGAGGTGTATAGCGCCAGTGCCCTCTGCTGTTTAAAGTGAATATCGATTCATTTTACATGTCAAATCGTTACATCCCTAGTTTTAATGTGGGATTAATATGTATTTTCCTGCACTTTGCTGTGTTTACAGAGCTCAAAGACGAGGCAACCCAGCCAGTCCGTATTTCGTGAACTCGGGTCACGTTGTGGCTCCAGCCAGCAGTGCCAATGACAGCGAGGTGTCCAGCGATGCCACCACCGATGACTCCATGTCTATGACTGACAGCAGTGTGTAAGTTCTTGCATTTTTATACATTCTCAGCCAACAGAGAGGTTGAAATAACCAAGAAACGTTTCCTGCTCTTGTTAGGTATAGATCTTTTTGGAAGGCCACACAGACGATGTTAAAAAAGCTCTAGTTTTGCATGTCGTAACCCTGTGTGTAATGTGGTGACTAGCGAGATTACACAATGCCGTGTGATGTGTTCCCAAACTTCATCTCAGCACTTTTGATCTGTTTTTGTTAGCTTTTTTCGTTCTCCTCCCAGCCGTTTTGTTTTTCTCCTCATTATCTCACCGTGTCTCTTTCACAAATCTGTGCGGTAAAATTAGCCGTTAGCCCTTAAGTCCGTCTCAGCGAGAGTGGAAGTGGGAGGGGATGGGGGTTGGCACGGCTTGAAAGCGAGGCTTTACCCCGCTCTACGCCGCTGCGATTTTCCCAGCAGCCTTAGCACGATGAGATCGGGTGTCAGGGCCTGTTTGGTTTGACGAGTGCGCCTCATTCCTGGACTGGCAGACAACTCACCTGGGGCTCCCAATGCTGGGATTAACATCACACCCCACCCCAGTGTAACCCCTAACCCCTTCATCGCCACACACACATATGCAATCCAGCGGCCTTCTCTTTCTCAAAAGGAGCCTTGCATGGATGTAGAGGGATGAAAGCCCGAGCTGAATGGCGCTCTTGGCCCATTGTTTGGCTCCAGGAGGGGGGTGGGGGCGACTCAAACCGCTTTGAAAATTACTTGCACAACCGAATCGTCGCGAGTTGATTCACACAGAAAAAGAAAAGCTAGCTTAGAAAAGCAGTTTAAGTCAATATGCAGGGTATTTAAGCTCTCTGTGGTGTTTTGGGTCTCTGTATCTGTATAACTGGAGATCAGATAGTTGGTGGTGTTTACATATACCCTTAATATGCTATAAGTACTATAGTATCAGTAGATAAAAACAAATAGCTGCTAATTAACATGATAGAATTAGCATAATACTGGAATTTACTCATTATTAGCCATGAAAATTCAGACTTTTCGGCATTTAGAAGACACTTTTATCCAAAGTGACTTACAGTATTGTGACAGTATACAGTCTAAGCAATTGAAGGTTAAGGGCCTTGCTCAGGGGCCCAACAGTGGCAACGAGGCGATGGTGGGGCTTGAACCGGCAACCTCATGATTACTAGTCCAGTACCTTAACCGCTGAGCTACCACTGTCCCTATTGGTCCCAATTACCATTTTGTGCATTTTTTTAGCAACACTCACATTATTGTTGCTATTATTCGTGACTACATTTTTACCAAGGCTGAGAGTTTGGGAGCATAATTGTTCCCCCTTTTATTTAATAGGATGGCACCCCTGGTTCTTAAACTATCTTGGAAAATCAGAAAATGGATTGACTCTTGGCGTCTTAGAATGGTTACAGTTCAAAGTAGCACCAGTTTCTCTTGAAAAAGCTTCTGATCAAATATAAACCTTTTTAGCTGCTCAAATAGTTCCACAAGGGAACCTTTTTTGTCTATGTTTCTTCATTGAACTGTTGATTGCCTCCCGAGAAATGAACCAAAATCATTTATGGTGCCAGCTGTAGCTCTATGGGTTACATGGCTATAAATAAATAAGTGTATGATAACCTTGGACCAATTCTTTCTGGGCTCCCAGTTTTCTTAGGATAGATTCTGGATGCATGGCTTTCTGATCAGGATAAATTAAACAGGACCCTGGCCACAGACATATCATTTTTGTTCATTTATTTACCCACTGAATAAAACTAAGTCTAGCTAGCTAGGATGGTTAAAAGCCACAACACAAATTTGAATCTAAGTTCAAGATAAAGTAGCTAAAAAGTGGCTGGTGGGCGGGGGGTGTAATTTCAAGTCCCATTCTTTTTTGAGCTTATATCTTATTTATGGATTTACTCGGACTCCAGGGAGTGCAGCGGTGCCAACTTCAAACATTACCTTAGCTTACAAACCCGGCTTTTGATGTTGCTGAGATCTGAGGAGCAGCTAGATGGTGTTGCCAAATGAAGATGGCGGTGAGCGCATATGCGCATGAGAGTGAGATTTCAAAGAGGGTATAAAAAACTATTTGGGATAGTTCAGACTCAGTCAGAGATGGAAATAGCGACTGGCGGAAATGGCTTCGTTCTGACTAGGAAATATCAGACCAATGGAAAGCATTGTTTAATGGATTTCTCTCACGCTCTAGATATTAGCACCTAAATCTTTAATGTACAAATCAGCCCATCAGTGTCAGTATGAGTCAAGGAACTGCTTACTTTTGGGACCTGAAAATGAACCACATGTGTTTCTTGGTAGTATCTTGGCTATGATTGCTCTCACAGCAGGGTAGAATGCTTGTATTGATGACAGGGAAGAAACGGTGGCCCATGGGGTCTCATCAAGAGTGATTAACTAGAGTTGTGTTGTGATGCTAATGCTAAAAAGATACCAGATTACCAGAACTATCACTGTTACTTTAGTTCTATCCCTAAAGTACCGAGTTCCAGTATCAAGGTCCTAGTCATGATCCAAATGTTGCAGTCCAACAACAGACCACAGATTCCAGTCAATGTATTAAAGGGCCCAATTTTAGTACAAACTATCCTAGTTTAGTTACTGCCAATGTCCCAGTTTTAGCTTGGTACTAAAAGTCAATTATCTGAAAATTGTGTTGAGGTCGGTTCAGTAGTGTCCTCCCTTTGATGGCTCTCTCAGCAGGGGAGTGTGCTTGTGTTGACTTTGGGCAGTAAAAGGTGGCCCCTGGGGTCCCATTCAGTCATTAAGAAGCTAATGCTAAAAGAGAAACCAAATTGCTGGGAGGGAGATGGGTTATCTGGATGAAAAAAAAACAGAATACAAGCACTGATTACCGGATCTGCTGTTTATACCAACATACAGTATGAGCTTTTAGACCCGATCATCAATAATACACAATAGGTTAGCATGTTGTGTCCAGATCGAACCAGCATTTCTTTTGTTCTTAAGGTATAAGGAAACCTAACACTGTGTTTAGTCTGATGTCTGAGAAGAAGTCTTAAAGTTCTTGGTTTTGTTTGTTTCTGACAGGGATGGGATCCCGCCGTACAAGATGGGCACGAAGAAGCAGCTACAACGTGAGATGCACCGGAGTGTAAAGATCAACGGACAAGTCTCGCTCCCTCACTTTCCCGTAAGACTCATCCCTCTTTCCCTCTGCCAGATAGGTCTCCCCCCGGGGAATGGTGTTTTATGTCCCCAAGCTCATGTTTTGACAGAATATCATATTCTTCAACTCATTTTCATATAAAAGAGTACAAATGAAAGCTTGGATTAGCATATGAATTTTTTCTCCCCTCTTTCAACCTCCCTCAAGTATATCATAGAAACGAACCTACTGCCTTCGCCTCCCTGCTGTTGTTTGAAGATAAAAGTTCCATGATTTCTGATTTCTTATGTGTTGCATAAATCACCACAATGTTCGGTACCAAAATGCTAGTATTTTATACTGGCCACCAGTTCATTTACCAAACCTCTTCTTTTCTAGCAACAAATGCCTCATCGTGTACCAACAGTCCCAAATTATGTACCAGAAATCCCAGTTCTTATACCAAAGCTCTCGGGTCCATGACCATGCCATGTACAGAAGGTCCCAGTTTTGGTGTCATTGGGCCCAATTCCAATACAGTGTCCATAGTTACGTTACTGAATCTACCTGCTCCAATACCAAAGGTCCCAGTTTAAATTACATAACCATAGGTCCCAGTTTTGGTGTCATTGGGCCCAATTCCAATACAGTGTCCCAGTTTAGTTACTAAATCTACCTGCTCCAATACCAAAGGTCTAAGCTTCAGTCTGAAATATCTATGTCCATGTATCAGAAATCCTTATCCCATAACAAGTGTCCCAGTTTTAGTATAAAGGGTTCTGTTTAAATTCTGTCAAATGTGCCAGCTCCAGTATTAAACCTTCCTGGTCCAGTGGCTAAGGTTCCATTTTCAAAGGTCCAAATCCACTATGCAGTATAAAACTATCCCCTCCAGTATGAAAGGTCATAATTGATGTACGTTGATATAGTTTATATAAGGTTTTAAAAACAAGTTCCAGTATTAAATGTACTTGTTCCAGTACTAAAGCTAATAGTTTAATGAGGAATTATTTATAAACACATGATTATATATTTTTTATTGACTTTTTGTACGCCAGACTTAATTTGACAGATTAACCTTTAGCTAAAATGCTAAGTCACAGCTAAATTAACACCAGTGCCACAATAGTGAGCTAATTCTCA
The DNA here is from genome assembly GCF_030014385.1 of Trichomycterus rosablanca. Taxonomy (NCBI): domain Eukaryota; kingdom Metazoa; phylum Chordata; class Actinopteri; order Siluriformes; family Trichomycteridae; genus Trichomycterus; species Trichomycterus rosablanca. Next base: position 39,646,017 of record NC_085993.1, read on the forward strand.
GCATGGCTAAATCTATCCCATAAGCCAGTGCAAAGTTTCCGGTCTGATCACCGCTTGACTGTCATCACTGGTTACCGTTTCACTCTCAAGTAGGTGATGAATGAACTGGAACTGGATCCCAAAATTCCTTTAGTTCCTATTTAGACCAGGTCTTGTTTTTCAAATGTACTGTGGTAAAAGCTCTAGAACGTGTATGTTTCTTTAAAGATAAACATTTTATTTAGTTCTTAGTATTCAGTTTAGAATCTAATCTGAATACCTGAGTCTTGGCTAGGGTTCTATAATGCAGCAGAGTGGGGGAGGGGTGTGTGGGGTCAAGTGGTCAGGATCTGGAAGTGAGAGCAGGAGTCGATTCTCAGCTCCTTTGATCAGAGGCTGAATGCAGGCGGCTTGTGTGGCTTCTTTGGTGACAACCTCCAGCCGAGAGCCCCCTCCCCCTGTTCTCTGTGTGTTTTTGTCAGAGTGAACCCCCCATCCCTGTTTCTAACCCTCCCCCCTTTACCCCAGCTCTCTCTGATCTCCCCATGGTGCAGTGTGTTTGGTGTTATGGTTTGGTTAGAGTACCTCGTTCATGAGTTGAGTTTAGGGTTGAGTGTTCGGTGAAGTCATTCAAAAACTTCATTCATTACTTTTTTTAATCTTGCTCTTAAATTAGTGCTCACACCATTAAAACAAAACCTTATTACAAGTAAAATAAATAGTATTACTAATATTCATATATTTAAACTTAAATATTTACATTTATTTATTATTTTATTTGTTTAATGAAAGGTTTATATGTATTATACAATTCCTATAATTATTAGTTTTTTATTTGTTATATTGTGGATTATTGTACTTAACAACAAGTTCACATTTCCTGAACACTTCTATTTAATTTTTACATCATATTTATTTACTTTATATCAAAGTAAATTAAGGTCGGAATGATTATTGCATTTGATATATATCCAATATATATCCAATATTCTCATTTCTGTATGTTTTGTTTCTAATATCTAAGGACCTTTTGTTATATTTGGGTTTTGTTTTTATTTTTAGCCATTGATTTTAATTTATTTTTATTACTGAATTGGGTGGCACTATGACACAGCAGTCTTGAAGGTTTAACCCTGGCTTTGGTCACTATTTTGCATGTTCTTCTCATGTCGTTTGGTTTCTACCACCAAAAACATGCAAACGGTGGACTGGCTGCTCTAAATTGCCTGTGATGTAAGTTAATGAGCGTGTATTACCTGCAATGGATTGCCGCCGTGTTGAGGCACTAATTATGTTGTGCACTCAGTGCTTTAGGGTGGCACTGTGGCCCTGACCATGATGAATTGGTCAGTGCTAATGAACCAATAAGTCAATATTATACTCCTAGCTCGATTTATTCCTTTTTTATTCTAAGCACAAATATTATGGCTTATAAAAAGTGTGAAACAGGAAATAGGATCAAACTGTTTCAAATCCTCATGAGGTTTGATGAAACAGATCCAGGGCGAGCGTCCTGCCCCGACGTAGATGATTCATTCAGGAAATAGATGACTTCCATTCCTCTCTGATCTTTGTCCACCTTTTACTCTTACCATCCTCTTTCTCTCTTTTCTGCTCTTCTTTTAATTTTGTTTTTGCTCTTTTACTGTTTTTTTTCTGTCTATATGGCTCTTATTCTGGGATTTAAAAGCCTGTGTCGCACCCCACCCCATTTCAACCCCTCTCCTTGCATGTGTTTGATGTTTGACAAAGTTTCTTTGAAGCTGGCTGACTTCAGAGCCTCCATGCTGACGGCATGGGTGTGTGTGTGAGTGTGTGTGTGTGTGTGTGTGTTGGTCCAGCTCTTTTGCCTAAGGCTGCCAGTTCTTTCGGCTTTTGGCATTAAATAAGAAAAAGAAGTGGAGAGATGAAATAGATTTAAGAACTAAGAGTAAAGGCAAATGCCTGAGACAGAAGTGTTAATAAAGATACACACTTTTATTTACTGTACATTAATATGATGTGTCCGCTTGATTATCTTAGTTATCAGATCTTTGTCCTTTATGGGAATAACCCTGACTGCCAAATTCATTCTGACGTCATTTAATGTTTTTCACCTGTAGAGGACGCAGCGATTGCCAAGGGAGATGGCGCCGGTGAAGCCGTCTGAGTTTGCGGCGGAGCTGATCACCCGTCTGGAGAAGCTGAAGAGGGAGCAGGACACACTCAGCTCTCTGGAGGAAAGACTACAGCAGATACAGGAGGTGAGGAACTACACCAGGTTAAGAACTGAACTAATATCATTAAATGTAGAAGCTTGCTTAACCTACCTTAATGTTAACATCTTATAGTTTTATACAGTTATCTTGGGTTAACATAGTTCGTTCAGAGCTTATTCCAAAAACAATGGGTGAAAAGCTCTGAATAGGGCAGTTGTAGCCTAGCGGTTAAAGTGCTGGACTAGTAATCGAAAGGTTGCTGGTTCAAGCCCCACCATTGCCAGGTTGAGCAAGGCCCTTAACCCTCAATTGCTTAGACAATATGCTGTCACAGTACTGTAAGTCAATTTGGATAAAAGTGTCTGCTAAATGCTGAAAATGTAAATGTAAATGAATGTACCCTGGACGGGGTGCAAATCTGTCATATTAGGGCAATTTGAAGCAGCCTGTCACTAGGTCACTGCAGCTATGCGGAACCAACACTACCTGCTGCTACATTGTGCTACAAATTATAGTTAAGCCACACATTAATGCCACATTAAATCGCTGGCATAACCAGTACATTCAAACCATCAGCTTGTTCATATTGTAAAAAAACCACCAAATTTTATAAGCCAAGGAGTAATTTGTGTGTAATCGAAAGCATAAAATAACTCCATAATACATAGGAACACGAATCGGAACTATATTAGCAGTAATATATCATTTATGTTTACTCTAGTTGGGTGCAGAACACACAGCCGCACCTCATCATACTCATCATACTTAATTATCTGCGGATGAAAGGCCTCTTTTGAGGCGAGACCTGAGGGCAGCTCTTCGGTTAAGTGCCCAAGCCTAACCCTCTCAACCCTTTAAACCATATGACCTCTGATCTCTGAACTGTGTGCCCTTCTGGCAGGCCTTTGGTGGAGACGAGCTCAATCAGGTCACTCAGATCTTGGGTGTGCTTTATATCTAAGATCTGTAGGCTGACAGGATAATTCTGATCACAGTGCTTGAATAATCTTTTTATTTTACCTGTTTAATTCTTTTTCCATGTCATTTAGACAAAATCATTTGGTAGGTATTTTGGGGGCAGTGCTTAGGCAATTTGATTTGATTGACAAAATTCAAGACAAATCATAGTAAAATTATAGTAAAAGTAATATTATTTATTTACAAGTAACAAGATGTGATTTAGTAGAAAAATATTCATTTTTAAGTCATTTTTTATATATATTTTTAAAAGTAAAGTCAGCCTGAACTGTCATCTAGCCTACTTGATGGACAACATGTAACCCAAATCCCTATGCTGTGTTTATATTTAGGAAGAAGAGAGAGATGAGAGTGACTTAACGAGTCTCGCCCCCCAGCAGCCTTCTCAATCGCTCACCCTCCTCTCATCCGGTCTGTGTGAAGACGACCCTCAGGCCATCCTGGACGAGCACCTTTCCAGGGTCCTAAAGACACCCGGGTGCCAGTCCCCTGGTGTACAGGGCTACTCGCCCCGTTCTCGTTCCCCAGACCATCACCATCAGAGAGGCACGCACTGCTCCATCCCTGCCAAAGCTGCCCCGTCGGCTCCTCTACCCTCCACCAAGCACATCCATCACCACTACATTCACCACCATCACACGGCTTCACCCAAGAGCAGGGAGCAGATGGAGGCCGAGGCTGCGCATCGAGTGGCGCAGTGTCTGGGGTCGGATTATCGTTTCCAGAGGTGCCACAGCCCAGCCGATGCCCAACCTGGGTATGTCTCATTTGCCAGATATATGTGGCTCAGGTAATTCTCCAATTAAAATGTAACCTGTATGTAAACTGTATATTGTCTTGTCTAGGCGTACCAGTACATTGCCCAAGCGTCCTAGTAAAGTCAGCGATGGAATGAGTGCCTGCCAGTCCAGGGAGGAGGAAAGCATCTCACCTCTGCTTCCTGGAGATGGTGTGGTTCGATCGCACAATGTCTGGCAGTGGATACTGGAGAGCGAGAGGCAGAACAAGCACAAACCTCACAGGTAAATTATAAATGTATAAAATCTTTCATTGCTGCTCATTGCAGATGAAGCAACACATCTAGCGTCAAATATGTCTGCTATTTTACTATTGGAATGACAATCTATAAAACAAAATGCAGCCATGCTTTAGAGTGTGGACACACCTGGATCAAAAGTTGCTTGACATAATTTTATTCTCATTTTACAGTTCCCAAACCTTGAAGAAGACACATCCAAGTGACCCCTCCTCTAAGATGCCATTATGGGGTGGTGGAGGGCTGCCTGGTAATGCCAGAACGCATCATCCTGCTCATCCATTTATCCAGGACCCCACTATGCCTCCTCTGTCCCCACCAAACACCCTCACTCAGCTTGAAGAGGCATGTCGAAGACTGGAGGAAGCATCCAAACCCGCAAAACAAAGGTACACAGTCGATTGGTCACCCTGCACATGTCACAATTCAAAATATTTACTGCAGATGCATAATATCTATATAGTATATTATGGAGGAACTCTATTGGGTATCTGCTGATACCTGACACTTAAACAATGCTTAATTAGAATAGAATAGAAAACCATCTTTATTGTCACTATACACAGGTACAAAAATCATAAAAAATTATATACACTCTGAAAAATTAAAATGTACACTATGCGTAAGTAAATGTACATGTGTATTATCTGTAGGGAAAATAAATAAATAAAATGAAACATATTAAATATTAGGCAGATCTAATACAGATCTGTGATAAATTACTAGACAACGCTCATTAGTAAAGGGAATGCAGCTGACAGCAGGGTCCAGAATTCGGAATAGCACATGCATTGGGGTAAACTTAACTTCATAACTAAATAGTGCTGATGTGTGTAACGTATACACTTCCAGCTCAGGTCCTGATTCAAACATCACCCGTCAGCAAGGGGAAATAAATGTAAACCTTTTTAATGGACAAAAACTTTTGGTTTATTTGTTATAGGTTTATTATTAAAATCCACACAGTATGTATCCCAGTGCCAAAATGGAAAATTAAAACATCATACCTATGAATACGTTTAGAAAAATCAAAGGTAGATTTTGGTATCCAATCATAGATGCAGTTACAGTGAGGTTACATTAACAATAGTGATGTAGATAAATGCGTACCTTTAATTACACTTATGTCTCATGTGTCAATCACTTCTCAAACTGTTCTAATAATGTGTTAAAAGTAAATAAAAAAATTAAAAATGGGGCATTCACATTGGGATATACACTGATCTACCAGTGTACTGAGAAGAATAGAGTTTTATATTGAATTCATTTTCACTGATGCTTGTTTTGCTGAGCTTTTAAAACCTTAAAAACTTTATGAACAACTTTGTTTCTTAAATCCACAGACACCTAGTGTCCAGCCTACAGAGGGAGAAAGTACACCTGACTGTTTTACCCACTAGCAGCTCCCCTCTCATCAGCCCAGTCCTGCAGATGGATGAGTACGTTCATTTATTCAATTTAATTTCACCTTTACATAAGCAACCTAGTGTATAAAGTATAAACGCTTTAAAAAGAAGACTGGAGTCTCTGTTCATCAATAAATACAGTCTGGGTGTGTGACGGAACAAACGCTTTAAAGCTAAAGTTTTTTTGGCTTTAACAAGCCCTGAAATATTTTTGTTCCTCATCTTGCCGTTCTGCGGTGCTGTTTGATGTTTAGCCATGGCCACCTGACAGCCAGTACACACAAACACAGCCTCTTCTGAGCTTTAATTGGCTGACCTTTAGCCAGCCAGCTGTCTTGGGGCGAACCATCGCCATCTGAAGCAGCATTAACAAAGCCCTGGAAGTGAATGAAAAGCTTCACAGCTCTTTCGGGGGTTTGCCCTTTGGCCACCCCCACGACACATGTTGGTCCAGCCGGTCCGTCCGAGCCTGCCACCGCACCACTGCGCACAGGTTGAGCAGGACCGTGAGGACATGAGCACAGTGAGAGGAGGGGGGAAGGTAGCCCGAATCAAAAGACCGCCAGGGTTTTGATTTGTGAAAGGCTCAGACGCTGACACAAAGGCCCATCATCCATCAAACTTAGAGCCGTCTCACGCTGCCCAACAGCCCCCTGTGGCCGAAAAATAGAGCCTAATCACACAGTACGGCCCCGAGAGGATCTATTCAAGCTCTACTGGATTAGATTCACTTATCACGGACACTTTTACTTTTAGAAAAAGCAACTTAGTGTGGAAGTTTGATATGGAAGCTTAACAAATTATTACAGAATAAAGAAACATCTAATAAAGCTGGTATTATTTTTCTGTGGATAAATAGTTACATCATATCATCCATGTCTAATTTATGTATGTCAGACTGATCAATAACCACTTTGATTTGACCTAAATTAGCCATAGTCAGGCATTGTTTTTATGAAAGGCAGTCCTGGTCTGAATTCATTTAGTCCCATAATACATAGTTAAGTTCAAAATAGCTTTATATACAATGTAATATTAAAAGTAAAAGTATTTAATAGTAATAGTAAAATCACTGTCCTATTATCACCTAGCAAGGACAGTTTTATAGTTTTAGTAGTCCTGCCCTCACAGGGATTAGTTTCGATGTAAAGACAAAGCACATTGTCCTCACAGGCTTTCTGATGGGCCTTTGATTGGCTAGGTACCTTGATGAAGTAAACGTCTGTCATAAGATCAAACGACCATATGCTTGTGTAGTAGCTGCTGTACAAATGCAGCTTAAGGGAAAAATGCTTATATTATATTTATTGCTTATATTAAAGGGACATTGTGATGGTCAGGCTTGTGAGTCAATTGATAAAAACTTCAGAAGTCTTCAGAAGACAACAGGGGTCATTGAACAATCTTAAACAGCTCAGATCTACTTTATTCTTTAAATAAATACAACCCAGGTTAATTGAGAGCTTCTCTTGGATGCGACTCCCATACCATATAAGCTTAGTTCTTATAGAGTATGGGAGGCCTGTTCAAAAAAGGAGGGGGGGTCGGTCCTGGATGCTGTAAAGTTGCTTTAAGACAATGTCTATTGTAAATTTGCTATACAAATACATTTCACTCGACTCGCTTTCTTGGGTCAGGTGCTGCAAGCCAGTTAAGGAAACGTAATATATCGCAATCCTGTTTTCACACTTTTAACCTTTATACATATTTGACATCCACAGGTGGAAGGATCAGCGGCGGCAGAGTTCTGGACACTCCTGCGCCCCCTCTGGTTCAGAGCTGGTGGTCACCTACTTCTTCTGTGGGGAAGAGATTCCTTACCGCCGGCTCATGAAGACGCACAGTCTTACTCTTGGCCATTTTAAGGAGCAGCTTAGGAAGAAAGGGAACTACAGGTAATTTTATGTTACTTTATTTATTTTGCTTTGTTTGCCTGGACGATTGGGGTGAAATAAGCTAATATGGAGTTTTACCCAGTGCCTGTTTATTATTATTTTTTGAGGTTTTAAAGTTTGGCATCAAACATCAGAGTTATTTTGAAATATTTCCTTTACACGTTTAGTTTATTGACTTATATAGTGCAGAATGTATGGAGTTAATTCTACAAAAAGCTGTAGAAACCAAGCTGCCAGACAATATTGATACCAGATGTGACGTCAAGCACATTCTTTTCTCTCTCTCGCCTTTTCTTTTCGCGAACTTTTTGGCTCTAACTTTCTGTCTCACTTCATCTTTATGATTCATCTGCCTTCTTCTGCCTCGCTTGGGTAGGTGGTTCCTGTCTGAGGTGTTAGAAGATAAAAATGTTTTTCTTCAAAGAAAAAGTGTTGCAGAGATTTAAAAGGCGCTTATCTCTGCCAAAGTTATAGCAGTTTATAAGCACTGTTTAGATTTGAAGCTTTTCTGCAGATTTCTGTACTTTTAATTCAAATAAATATACAGTCTAATGAGCAGAAATGCAAAAAGCATCATGCACTGCATGAGAGACCGATGATTTCCGAACTCCGAACAGAGGGAGAAAACAAGTTTACCCACATGTTGTTTGTGTGAGTTACTCAGCCTTTACCCATAAACCCAGAACACTGTGTGGAATTCCAAAGCTGCCCCACACATGGGGCGAGTCAGGCATTTTTCCATTACAAAGCCAATCATTAAATCTTCCCTGCTGATCCCTGCAGCCTTTAAAGAGACCTCAGATCATTAAGAGCTCAGTGGAGAAAAGGGCTCCGATTGAATGCTCACTGCTGTCTTTGTGCCAGGGTTATGTGACCTTTGATCTTTAAAACACTCTGGAGGTCACGTTGAAGCTATCTGGGTTTTTACTGGCCGAGCCTGCTGCACGTATCACTCGCGCCTTGCAGGGATTTTTTTTGTTTGTGTATTTGCTATTCTTTTGGGGATTCCTTTTTTTTCTTTTTATATTTAGTTGAAACAAAAAAGTAAGCGTAGGGAGAGTGTGTGAATGTATAGGGTATATTTTGTTGATTTGGCCATTAGCATGAAAGGAATATGAAAAGGGGCAGTGGTTAGTCACTACCCCCCCATTTGGGTACATGTTTTTTGTGACTCTTTGTTTAGTCAATTTTTTTGGGGAGCAAATGAAGTAGGTTTTATATTAAAAATGAGTAGTTAGATTTAGGCTAATATATAGAATCCACTTTTGACTTTTAACTATATTTATATAGTTATTTATGTATATATTTAATTATAATTAATTGCAATTATAGCAAAGTTTTTTTATTTTTTTAAATACATCAGACATTAAAATTAATTTTAACATAATTTTATTTCTATTTTCATTGAAATATATAGGAAAAAGTCAAAAATATTATTTTTTTCTCTGGGCAGTGTTGAATTTGTTGAAATTGTTTATACCTGCAATATATTCAGAATTATCAGAAATTTGGCTTTTTGTGGTGATTTGGTTATTTGTCATAATATTAATCTATTAATACTGCATCAACTAGGCCATACACACTGCCTATAAAATATAGACCTTTATAGGAATTAAAATTTAAATACCTAGCTAAGACAGCCACTCTCGAATGAAGTATATAATTAATTGTGCCTTATATATTATAAGACTGATTATCAGAACATACCTGATTTATAAGGATATACATTGTCTGAATTGTGAAATATATATGTATATGTAAAGTGTTTATTAGCTGTGTGTATTAATCATTCTTTTGCCTCTATGTTGCAGGTACTACTTTAAAAAGGCCAGCGATGAGTTTGAATGTGGTGCAGTGTTCGAGGAGATCTGGGAGGATGACACTGTGCTCCCCATGTATGAAGGGAAGATTCTGGGAAAAGTGGAGCGTATGGACTAAGAGCATTCCCAGTTTTTAGCCACCGGGATACCATGAACTACAGACTTCTAATAACCAGGCGAGCTGCCACTGGGAACTCTTTAAAAAATACGTCTGGACATCCAGACAGACTTTTTCCGGCATGACAGCGTGCCTTTTTTTTTAAAGCTACCTAGAGTTAATATATTTGAAGACCACCCAGGTTGTGAAGAAGCTATTGAAGGAACCACTATAACCAACGAAGAAATCTGAGAGGAGCAGAAGACTAACCACTCAGCCTTAGAAAACCTGCACAACTGGCTCTAAAATTTTGGGTCGTTTTAGAGTCGTGTTCTGGAAACCGAAACCACTGAAGGTGCAGATGAGCGGATATTACTTATTGAACTGCAGTCAGTGTTGGAATGTCTATACGTGTGTATATACAATGCAGGCAGATGTGCATATATACATGTATTTTTTACAGATGTTTTATTATTTTATTAAGTATTTATTGAACTGTAGTATTTTCCCGACCCTGACGTCTACAGAATGGACGAGCTGCTTAAAACTATTGGTTCATTTTCTATTTTATTAGCAGTGACACACAGAAACACTCCCTCCTGCATACAGATGATGTTTACACTATAGATAAATAGGATTGGAGATGTTCACATGGATTTCTGCTCTTAATTTGCTTTTCTGAAAGCAACCTGCACAGTAACAACTTAAAACTTAAAGAGTTTTGTTTTTCATTACCAGTAAAATTGCATTCCAATGGGAGGGCTTTTACCAAGTTGGGCAACATTTTGGGAAGCATTTGCACACTCCAGATACTTGTACCTTGTTCTAGGCAAATCCCACAGTTATGTTTACCAGACCTTTACTAGACTTTATGAGAGGGTGGCAGACCAGACTGTTGAGGAAGCACATGTCTGCCCCATACACGTCTACCTGACTAAATGCTGCTAGGTAAATTACTGACCTGAAGGCCGTTATAGGATAATTGAACATATTCAGTAAGCTCTTCATGTTGTGCAGCTTACAAGCAGGGCAGAATATTAGCACACCACAGTTACACAGCTGCAGGTTAAGGACACCGCTCAGGGGCCCACCATTGCCCCCCTGGCATTGGGACTAGAACATTTCAGATCATGAACAACTACTGCGAACATCATTATGTTCCTACCAGTTGTCATATCCTCTCATAGGTCTATGTATTGGAATGATCCATTGTGAACTGTAGGGGGGAGCACAACAAAATTTCAGTACCAGTGCAGCACCTGTGCCTACATGGACCGTACCATGTGCTACCCTGTTTCAGGGTTTATTATTCCCTTGGTTTTCAAAAGGGCTTTATGTTTCGAAACACTTTTAATAGGTAATATCATTTACTACTTTTGTTTTGCATTGTTTATTTTATTTTAATGAATGTAAATTATACATTATACAGAGTTTTCAGTTAAAGATTTTACTTTGATCTATAATTATTGTAATTAATGAAAGATGTAGCCTTTATTATTAAAGTTTTATATTTTTCAAATTATAAGGAAATGCCTTGTGTCATGTTTTTATTCACCTTGTGGAAACAGAAAAACAAAAAACAAAAACAGTCCAGGCATTCACCCATCACAGGGGTTTATCCACCCCCTACCTCTTTCCCAGACACAGCCAATCATGTCTGTGTAGATGCCCACCAAGCCAATTCGAATGTAACACATGTACATATATAAAGTTTTCATATATAACATACAGTATATGCCCATATTTGTGCAAACTATATATGAAACCTATTAGAAACTGGAACAATTTCATATATTGACATATATGTGTGGATGCTCATGTATGTATGTGTATATATGTGTGGATGCTCATGTATGTGTAATACATTTTTGACATATATGTAACATGTAAAAAATGTTTATTTCTATATAATATAGCCCGCTGCGCCACCTGAGCACACTAAACACTATCGTTTAATACCATAAAGTCAACTTCTTTTCAACTCAAAACAAGGTTTTGGTGCTTGTGTTGCAGCATGCCTCTTTTCCCAAATTTGAACTTAACAAATATAAGTCATGCCAACTCAATCAATATTGCTCTGAAGTCTATAAAAATCGAGCAGATATTGAAGAGCTTGTTGAGTTCAGTTTACAAGACAAATTATACATTCAATGAAATAAAAACATTTGGAAGCATTAAATGTGTTTTACTGGGTGCAAATATATTTTAAGTATATATTGCTTTGAGTTAAAATCAGTTTTTACCAACAGCGTTGTTGCAAGGTCTGGGGGTGTACACTGAAATAAGCTGTTTTAACGTAAATATATCCTCAATATATGTAGATATTACACAACATTTAAATATAAAACATACACATGAGTGCCTGAAAATAATAAAAATCATATGTTGGCATACTGCCTTTTTTATATATGTTATGTTAATAAAATTGCATGTATAAATTAAATATATATTCTAACATGGATACAACATATAATACCATATTAATCTTATAGATATATTTAATATATGTACATACACGTTTTATTATAGGCATTTCATATATGCTATAAACTTATATCCAGAGTATACATGTATGTTATAATATACCCCCTTACATGTAATATATATGGAAAAACCATTATTGATATAGGGGCATTAATGTCATATATTACATTTCCATGAGGGCAGATCTCAGTGGTGGTGAGCTAGCGTAATAGACTAATAAAAAGTCTAAATATTTCAAAGATATCATTTTTAAAATGTGTCCCAAGTTTAGCTGGAAAATCCATGAATATGTGACATTTGAATTTTCTCATTTCTCCCTGTTATTATACACCTTGGCTTACTTATCAATTATCAATTTCAAAATGTAAAACCTTTAAAGTGTAAATTTTACTGTAATGTAGGCTAGCCATGCTAATACATCTTGTTAAGCTAGCAATGCAGATTGTAGCTTAACTCACTCACATTTTTACAAATATTAGCAGCTCTGGTTATGACTGTATAGTAATCGTAAGAAATCAGAAGGATTGAGAGAGAGGTGAAGGAAGATAAATGAGAAGATCTGAAGAGAGAAGAAAGATAAAAACAAAGCTCAGCTAAAACAACAAGACATCAAAGCATGGGCGGTTACGTTGATTTCATATTGCATTAATGGGAGATTGCCTTTAGGTGTTCCTCTATCATAACCATGTCAACAATCTCACAAGATACAAAAACAAAGAGAGAATGAAAAAATTAAAGCCGTTTCCAAATGCTGTTTACACTGAAATTTGTCAACTTTCTGCCAAAGAAAAGTGAAAGATGCACAGAGCTATGTGTACAAGATGCATAGTTACACATCGTATAGTCTTTTTAAAATCTGAAAAAGTCTGTTTAATTATAGGAGAGATAAAATGTAATGAACAGACTCATCATACTTTGTCATGATAAAACATGTGCCCTCACATCATATCCAGACAGAATTTAAGTTGTTGCTAATGAAGTACCATCATTTGCACCAGACAAAGAATGTGGGTTCATACTGTTTTATCAGTGGTCTTTCTCTTTTGGCTACTTCCATATTTAGGGGTTGCCACAGCAGAACTGGTCACCATACTAGACCTTTTACAGTTAAGTTTTTACGACGGATGCTCTTCCTGCAGCTGTAAAACAAGCTAGCACACCCAGCTCTGCCATTGGGCTGGGCTGGGTGGCTATATGAACAACGTTTGGCTGTTGTTCATCCAGGTAAGGCCAAGTTCACACTACATGACTTTCCAAGTCGTCAGGTCGCTGTACAGTTCACACTACACAACTGGATCTCTTGTAATCGGGAGTCTTTCAAGTCGGTGTGGCTTTTACACTACACGACTGATCGGTGATAGAGGGTTTCACACTACACCATCTATCACCAACTGGAATCGCAAGCAAACTTCTCCGGTCTCCCAAACTAAGTGCGAGTGCTCGGCGAGTGACTCGGATCGAGTTGTCGAGCAGTTCACACATAGAGATCGAGAGCTGAGTTTTAATCGCCAAGCAAACACCTAGTTGCTCCCGAGCCGGGAAATCTAGCGCCAACCAGTCGGCGAGCGAAAATCAGGGCAGTGTAGTGTGAACTAGGCGTAAGGAGCCGGATAGGGACCTCATAACTGATGCAATTCCAACCTCTGCTGGCTGATTGATGGCATCTGCACAGAGTCGGGGAATAATGCTGATCAGGGTGTGTCTCTCTGAACACAAGGCTGATTGCATCTGAACTCACCTTGTGCAGGTTAAAAGATGCAGTCTGCTACTGCTCACGTGTCGGAGGGGGCGTGTGTCAGTTTGCTCTCTTCAATCCAGGAGGGGGTCAGCACCAGTAGAGAGGATGCATAACACAATTGGGTAGAAAATTGGGAGAAAATGCATTTAAAAAATTTAATTGAGTACAAACTTAAAAATTTTATGTATTTAATAATAATAATAATAATAATAATAATAAGTTGGACTTATATAGCGCCTTTCACAATACCCAAGGACGCTTTACAAAATAGAAAAATACATCAAGATACAATATTAGAGACAGACACATGAGAGACGCATGAATACATAAATGATAGGACACAATAATAATATAATAAATGTAGATTTACATAAGTTAATGAAGCTTATGAAACAGTAGAGAAATGTTTGGTAAATAGATGAGTTTTGAGTAGGGATTTGAATTCTGTAAAAGAAGAAGTAGAACGCAGGGAAAGAGGGAGAGAATTCCAAAGTAGGGGAGCAGAGACAGAAAAGGATCTTCCACCCATGGTAGAGAGCCTGAAGCTGGGGACAATCAGGAGACCAGCATCAGTAGACCTTAAAGTATTTAAAGTAGATTTACTGGAAGTATATTTAAAAAACAAAACGGTTTATACTTCTTTCAGCTCACTCTGTATCCTTATCTATCTAGGTCTTTAAGAGTCTGTGCAAGTAGTTGTTTCTTCAAGATGAAGCTCTACCAAGAATCTTCCATCCAGTCACTGTAACTGTTTTATTAATTGGTTTATTTAGCTACTTGGGGTCTTGGCAACCTGAGTTATTAAGTTTTTCACCTTCTCTATATGTCCTTCTTTTTCTTCTTCTTCCTCGGCTTTTGTCCCGTCCGGTTGCGGGGTCGGCTCTCGGCGGATCATGATCCGCATTGATTTGGCACAATTTTTATGCCGGATGCCCTTCCTTACACAACCCTCCTTATTTTATCCAGGCTTGGAACCGGCACTACAATGCACTGGTTTGTGCATCTAGCAGCTAGGTATCTATAGGACAATTCAGTGTTTCCAATTAGCCTGGTGGCATGTTTTTGGACTGTGGGAGGAAACCGGAGCACCCGGAGGAAACCCACGCGGACACGGGAAGAACATGCAAACTCCGCACAGAAAGGACCCGGACCGCCCCACCTGGGGATCGAACCCAGGACCTTCTTGTTGTGAGGCGACAGTGCTACCCACTAAGCCACCGTGCCGCCCACCGTCTCTATATGTCCCTGTGGGTATATTTCAGGTGCTCCAGTTGAACTTAGTCACATATTGCCAATTGATTAGCTTTGTTTCTGAATAAATTGAGCAAATCCTATTTTATTTTATTTAAGAATATTCAATACCACTTGGTTCACCATTTAAATGACTGTATTTAATGTTCCTCTTAAACTCTTCACATGCTCCATCTTTCCCTTCAGTGTTTCTCTGTCTTCCCAGATCAAAGCTGAAATTGGTGTGCATTCTTTCATTATAATTTCCCGAACTGGCCCCCCCAGCAGCCTGGCGGATTTGGTCACTTCGGCTTTGACCATTGTAAACAATCAGAACAGTTTATCTTGCGGGAGGCATGTTTACTAAAGCTCAGCCGCAGACATTTTTAGCAGCCTCTTTGGGTTTGGGAACCAGGGTGCCTGTGATCTCGGTATTATTGGATGTTCCCCCGTGGTCGCTGTGGGTTCTGCGTGCTTCCCCATTGTTCTTAAAGCAGCACAGTTTCAGAGAAATTCCATCCTCATGTTGATTTGATAACAGGACTTCTGACAGCGTAAAAAAGTCCCACATTCCAGGCGGACCCACAAGACGAAGAGCTTTGTCACCAGATAAATGTGTCTGGCCCGGACTGACATGTTTCTTCGCCTCGGTTCAGGTCAGTTTTGTACAGACAACAACAGAATAGAACAATGCTATGTCGAGACCACACAAACTCAGTGACATCGGGGCTGGTCTGTGTTCATACACTTGCTGTTTCAGCAGTTCCTGTTTGACTTGCTTTTTCTGGCCTTTCCTTCACCCAGTGATATGCAATGCGCAGTTAAGTTCTCATCTCAAGCCAAGTATAACTTTGCGTAACACAGAATTTCACATATTTTATAAATTCCCAATTTAATATGATTGTGATGAAGCATTCCTGTAAAAAAACACCACTTTCTGGATTACAGAATGGGCGTGTTGATGAATGAGTCACTTAGCATTACCATTAAAACCACCTCCTTGTTTCTACACTCACTGTCCATTTTATCAGCTCCACTTACCATATAGAAGCACTTTGTAGTTCTACAATTACTGACTGTAGTCCATCTGTTTCTCTGCATGCTTTGTTAGCCCCCTTTCATGCTGTCTCTTACAGGACCACCACAGAGCAGGTATTATTTGGGTGGTGGGTCATTCTCAGCACTGCAGTGACACTGACATGGTGGTGGTGTGTTAGTGTGTGTTGTGCTGGTATGAGTGGATCAGACACAGCAGTGCTGATAGAGTCACTGCTGAGTCACTGTCACTGCTGGACTGAGAATAGTCCACCAACCAAAAATATATCCAGCCAACAGCACCCTGTGGGCAGCATCCTGTGACCACTGATGAAGATCTCAAAGATGACCAACTCAAACAGCAACAATAGATGAGTGATCGTCTCTGACTTTATATCTACAAGGTGGACCAACTAGGTAGGAGTGTCTAATAGAGTGGACAGTTATGGGACATGGTATTTAAAAACTCCAGCAGCGCTGCTGTGTCTGATCCACTCAAACCAGCACAACACACACTAACACACCACCACCATGTCAGTGTCACTGCAGTGCTGAGAATGATCCACCACCTAAATAATACCTGTTCTGTGGTGGTCCTGTGGGCGTCCTGACCTTGAAGAAAAAGGTATGTAGAGAAACAGATGGACTACAGTCAGTAATTGTAAAACTTCAAAGTGCTTCTATATAAAATAGACTGTGAGTGTAGGAACAAGGAGGTGGTTTTAATGTTATGGCTGATCAGTGTATATATACTATAGTGATGTGATAATAATTGCCCCTGTTTAATTCCCTTGATTATTAAACCAAGGGAACCAAAAAATGTCAGATTATCAAATAAAACGATAAAACGATATTACACTTGAGTAACTTAAGGAACATTAATAAAACTACATATAAAAAATATGTATTAATAAAAAAAGGAACATTAATAAAAATTTAAAAATCATATCTCCCCTGTAAAGCATAATTGCCCCTCTAATTGCACCAACTTCAGCAGCAATGACTGCAATTAAACACTTCTTATAATTCTCATCCCTGTAGAAATGTAGTTCACGTTTCTTTACAGAACTGCTTTAAATTAGACACACTGCTATTTTTTGTGCACAAAGTGCTTATTTTTAGTCTCACCACTGTCGCTCTACATCACTAACAGTTTTAATTAGGGATGCATCAATACCATTTTTTCCCAACCGAGTACGAGTACAAGTACATGTATATTTTTACTTGCCGATACCGATACCGATACCGATACCAATACCTATTTAGAATACCGTTTTTTTTTTAACAAAAACACACGTGAGAAGTGACGAGAAGTTTAATGATACCACGTCCAAAAATGCACGTCAACAAGTAGCGAGTGATCAAAGTGTTTGTGCGCTGATGTGATGAAATCAAGGAGGAAAAATAAATGAATCTGAGTGGATTTGGCAACACGAATAGCATGGATTGTTCTGTAGTGAGTTGGAGGTTAATAAATATTTTTGCAATGTTGGTGTTTTGTTGTTATGTTTTGTAGAGAACGATCAGGTCAGAAATACTGTAAAACGTGTGTGTGCCGGTGTATTCTGATATAAACTATATTATCCCCCTGTTCCACCTGTTTACACTCCTCTCCTGCGTTTCCCCTCACACCGTATCCTGCGTTCTTATTGGCTGTTCGACATGTCACTTACTGCCAGATATCTGACGTGCTAGAAAACTCGATCTGGTCATCGAGCAGTCGTCGAGCCGGTCAGATCGAGTTGTTGGATAGTTCACACTTAGCGATCGAGAGCCGAGTTTGATAGCCGAGCGAACGCCGAGTTGCTCCCAAGACGGCAAATCTAGCGCCGACCAGTCGCCGAGCGGAAATCAGGGCAAAAATCGTGTAGTGTGAACCAGGCATAACGCAGCAACGTGCACTAGGCACACGGTATCGGATGTTTAGTATCGGAGCCTCGTTTGCGAGTACGAGTACAAGTTAATGAGCTTGGTATCAGGCAAATACCCGATATCAGTATCGGTACTCATGCATCTCTAGTTTTAACCTTGTCAGGATGGGGATTTGTTTGGTGCCACCCGTAGACACTGGGCACAGGGCATAGATACACCCTGGACATGACACTAATCCATTGTGCCCGGTACACACTAGACATTAACACACTCAGGCACACTGTCTACACTAGGATGATGTGTACTGTACATCTTAAAATGTAGGATTGTACTCAGATATAAATAAAGCATATAATGTGTGTGAATGTGTTAATGTGTTAAAATCAGATTTGAATCTTCAAGCCAGCCAAGCAGTTATGGAGAACACATTTTATTTTTGTTTCAGTCTGGGTCAGTAGGAAGTCCAGTATTATAATCTCATTTGCATGTTACACAAGATCCAGCAATCAGATTTAAATATAGCTAACAAAAGACATATTAGTGCCAAGAATCCAGCCTCTGTGTGCTCCCGGAGCTCGTGTCTTTTGAGTATGTGCCATGCCCCTGTCTTCAGACGCACATGGTTTGGGTGGTTTTGTGTATTGTGTCAAGCTGACGCCTCCTCATGATTATTGGACAGTGAACTAATGATCCACAGCTGAACCTCATTGCACTTTGAATACTCAAGGTATTTAAGGACTGGCTATGGATTGGTCAGTGAAGACTGTTTTGATAGTTATGCTGGTCATGAGTTCGATGGTTAATTCGGAATATTAAGACTCATGTATTGGAGTTCATGGTTAGGTAAGCTTGTTTTGTTTTATAGCTCGTGTCTTGCATAGTGAATCATGTCTTGTTTCATGTCAGCCTAGTTCATGTGTTAGTTTGCAGGTTTTAGCTTAGGGTTAGGGTAGTTGTAGGGTAGAATGATGTTTCATGTGTGTTTAGGTTAGCAGTTAGCACTTAGCATAGTTAGCTTAGCACTTAGCAAAGTTTGTGTGTGTGTGTGTGTGTGTGTGTTTTGTACCGTGCGTGTCCTACCTTGTCTCTTGTCTTGAGCCCTTTGTTACAATTGGACTATTTAGTGTAAATACAGGATTACATTTTTATAAAGAATACAATTAAGTACAAAACCCTTAAAAAGAAGTGTAAATTACATGCTACTTGTTCAAACCCAGGAGCAACCAGACCACTGTGTGCATTTTGTTTTTGAAAGATGAGTGAAAACCCAATTGCACAAAGAAAACCGTCATAGATTATGGAAAGAACCTGCAAAAACTGAAAGCCATAACTAAACCAGGATTAAATAAAACCAAAGTGTAGAAGCAGAAAACAGACAAATGAGCGGTTGTCTCATATTTAGAGCTGTAATTAAATTAGAATCAATTTAAACTGGCATTAAATGGTGAACAATGCTGTGGCTGAGAGGATTCATTGACATCAACACTTAAATACTTAGTAAGGCTCTTTGTTTATAGTCTTCCAAATCTTTCCTAAGCACCTGGGTGTGAGAGCTTCATAGATTCCCAGCACTGACTTTAAACCACAGGGCCTAATGCACACGCTTGTTTTACCATCTTTTTATTTACCACACAATAACACCTGTTTTACATCGGCCTTGACCGAGAATCCAGCTGTAAACCATTTTATCCAACACCCACTGCTGATAAACCCAATCGAATAGCTAAAGATTCAGCTAATGGATGATCTGTCTTCCTGTGTGAAGTGAGTTTTAATGGTGGGAAAAACTTACACTGTATACAGAGCCTAATGTGGTTTGTGTGCTGGTAAATACAGAGAAAAAATGTCAAAGCTGAAGGGGGAGGAATAGTTAGCCACCCCAATTACAACGATTAGGCTTATTATGCTTAAAAGGAATTTGATTCTGTCATGTTGGTATGTTTTGTTTACCCACTGCTCTGTGAGCCAACATTACCATCACTGCATGTACACGCTTGCCAATTCCTTTGGTTACCATTCTTGGCCAAGGTTGTTCCATAAAACGCATGGAACAATGTGGAAATTCACCTTGGACATTGTGCCACTCAATATGTTACTTAGTGCAGCCAACCCATCTTCTGCAGGTTTATGCGAGGTTGGAGGTACCTGGTGAAAATCCACACAGACACTGGGAGCAAACATGTAAAACCCTAGTCCCTAGGACCCATGTTGCATTTAGGCAAAAAGCGTTCGTCTCAGGGGCGTAACTACCGGGGGGCAGGGGGGGCAGGTGCACTAGGGCCCATGGCGGGACCCTCCACAACAAGAACTCAACCCCCCACCGCACTACCACCCCACCCCACCCCCCCCTTGGCTGCACTCGCCAGGTCGTTATTATTATATTACAATATTCTCATTAAGTAAAATATTAAATATTATAATGATAAATATTATAAATAACTAAAAGACAAAGAAATACCAGAATATCTATCTATCTATCTCTATGAAATTTGTTGAGGAGGGCCAATTCTTTTTTGCACTGGGGCCCATGAGCTCCTAGTTATGTCACTGGTTCGTCTATTATTATAACATGGAGGATTTTCAGAGCGATTGACAATGTAACAAGGTTGCACAACAACATGCATCCTGAGAACCTGTATTTTATCACTGACTCTGGTTACTGCCTGGAAAGAATTGTACATGTTCCTTCCCTGAATGCATTTAAAGGTTTCCATCAGGTACTCCAGTTTCCGCACACCTCATATAGAAGGTGGACTGGCTGTTTTAAATCACTCCTATATGTGAGTAAATAAATGTGTGATGCCCTGTGATGGATTTTTGCCTGTTTGCCCTGTTTATAGTGTATTCCTGCCTGCAGTCGGTGTGTCTGAGTGAAGTCAGGTCCACTCTAATCCCAGCAAGATTGTAGCCGCCAGTAAAAAGTAATACATTCATGTATAAATAAATTATTGTGTTAATTATTTGCAAATCAGACCACAGTGTCTAAGTAGTTTTGCAACAAAAAAAACGAACATTTACCACACTTTGTACTGGCTAGCATTACACATATGGTCCTTATAAGGGAAAAGACAATATGGCTGTGATTTACTGCATTTCATCAGTAATTCCACATTCATATATTGTTGATTTTATGTCATTTTGTGTGGCTGGATCAACAAACGGAGAAAGAAAGGCTTTCAATCTGGCATTTCAGACAACACATGTGGATCTTATGTTCTCCATGATGCTGATGGAAAAGTATGCCAAGCCTTGATGGAGAAAAGAAAGAAAAAGAATGAGAAAGTCATATGGTTCTGATTTGGTGGGATGATTAGAGGCAGGCCTGCATGTTCTCTTTGACAAACAGGAAATAAACACTCATAACTGTGTATCTGTTCCAGTGCACATGTGCTCCAATCGAATACATGTGTAAACGCACGTAGAACTGAAGCGCCACTCCGCCCCAGCACACCCAATACATCGTACTCCAGTATTTATTTTATGTATTATTTTTTATGCTGGTACAGATGGTAAAGTAAATGCTGCACAGTAACATGAGTCCTGAGGAATGTGTTGTGTGGGGCTTTTTTAAAGGTTTTTGTTTAAAACACTGGCAAAATTCTCATTGCACCTATAAAGCTTTGGTCTGATTAACCCTTTGATGCACAAGCTAAGCAAACCCCTTCTAATGCACAACATGGGTTGTTACCCATATTCATCCATTCAAGAATATTTTCATATGCACATTTGTCAGTTATTCATGTATTTGCTGTCTTAGCTAATAAAAGCTATCTATACTAGAATATGGAAAACAGCTAGCAAGCAAATAGTATTGGACATATTCAAGATTCAAGAGCCTAATCTTTGGTTGTCTTTCAAAAGATCAGTAAATATGTTTCTGACTACAAACACTTACAAATGTCAGTAGTTTCTGTCAAATTCCATAGTAAATACATAAAGGTCATTTTTGACCCATGTTGTGCATTAGAAGGGTAGTGATACAAACATGATTTTTATTAAAAAAGCAAAAAATATAAAACTGAAATAAGGATTTGTGATGATCAAAAACAAGTTAATTAAAAAATTCATGGAAGCTTGAATGACTAAATTAATTTATTGCAAAGATATAGAAAATAAAAACTCAGTTGGGTCACTTTTGACCCAGGTTGTGCATCAAAGGGTTAAGAAACATTCTACTGACAACAGTAAACAAACCAAACTGTTCCTGCCCCAGGATTACACTAACCAGTATACACTGATTAGGCATAACATTATGACCACCTTCCTAATATTGTGTTGGTGTCCCTTATGCAGCCCCATACGCAACAAACTGCAATGCACTGTGTATTCTGACACCTTTCTATCAGAACCCTCATTAACTTCTTCAGCAATCTGAGCTACAGTAGCTCATCTGTTGGATCGAACCACACGGGCCAGCCTTCACTCCCCACAAGCATCAGTGAGCCTTGGCCACCCATGACCCTATCGCTGGTTTACCACTGTTCCTTCCTTGGACCACTTTTGATAGATACTGACCACTGCAGCCCGGGAACACCCCACAAGAGCTGCAGTTTTGGAGATGCTCTGACCCAGTCACTAGCCATCACCATTTGGTCCTTGTCAAACTCGCTCAAATCCTTACACTTGTCCATTCAAACAAACAAACTTCATTACTCCTACAACAACAAAAAAAGTAAAATGGACATTTGCGGTTGTGTTTATACTTGTCAGATTTAGTTTGATTAAAACGAATTGTGGTGCATTGCTGTTTGTTGCAGTAAATCTGAACACTTCCCTTCCAACACTGGTGTGCACCAAATGAGTGAACAGGAGTGCTTTAGCAGGGGGGTCTAGGTCTATTTCTAAACTAATTCTGGTGAGATTTGTTTCAGGTGTGAATGCAATATGAACAAAATACATGACATGATGTCACAAAATGTGACATTAAATGCACCGAGAGAGAACAGAGTGCATTGAAGATTATTATTATAAAGAAAAAAGTGCAGCAAATTAACTTGTGGTGCTGTTTTGACTCCTTTGTCCATTTTACCATTTCTTGCTTTGTTCCCAGTTGATAAAAATACCAACAGGTATTCACAATCTTAAGCCGCTCAGGTGGCACAGCAGTAAAATACTCTAGCACACCAGAGCTGGGATTTCAAATACATCATATTGAATCTCAGGTCTACCGTCCGGCTGGGCTGGGCAGCTATATGAACAGCGATTGGCTGTTGTTCATGCAGGGTTTGAGAGCCGGACAGGGACCTCATAACTGGTGCAATTACGACCTTTGCTGGCTGACTGATGGCGTCTGCACATTAGTAGAGGAATAATGCTGATCAGGGTGGGAATCTTTGTGCACAGGGCTGATTCGCATATGAACTAGGCTGGTGCAGGTGAAAAAATGCAGTTGGCTACTGTTCACGTATCGGAGGGAGCATGTGTCAGTTTGCTCTCCTCAATCAGGGGTGGGGGTCAGCACCAGTAGAGAGGAAGCATAACGCAATTGGGTAAAAATTGGACATGCTAAAAATCGGGAGAAAAAGGGAGAAAATGTATTCACAACCTGTGCGTTAAGCCCAGCGTGGTGCATTGTTCTGAGCGCATTTGAGATTTGCTGAACTCATAAAGTAAGAAGACAGAGTTTGTGAGTCTGAACGCTAAGCAAATCAGGACTAAAATGTAACAATGTATCATTTTCTTGGTTGGTAAAGACCAAGGGTACTGAACTAAGTATAAACACAGCATAAAAGATAACACAGATGAGATCAAATTTGTGACTGTGATCAATAGCTCAGCTGTTGTGCACTGCTTACAGGGCTCCGCTTAACATATTTATTTTATAAGTGTTTAAGTGTTTATAGGTGTGTATAAGTGTTTATTTGTTTACAAGCACTTAATTAGCTTAGCATGCTTGGACAAGCAAGGCCAACAAACTCCCAACGTATAGGACTACAATTACTTTCAGAGCATGTTCAGGGATTGATGATGATCTTTACAGTGATTACTATTATGAGTTGTAGAGACTCTGTTGGCAGTCCAGTTTGAGAAGTTTGCATGAATAATAAAAAGAAGCAACAAGGAAGAGAGGATTAAGTTGTTGCCAAAAGCTTCACTTTTAATTTCTTGCCTCGTCTTAGTTGTCTGTTTGAGTGTATGTTGAAGAATAGAAGTATTCTTTGGCTCTCTCTTCATGTCCTCTTGGCAAGCTTAAGCTTCTGAGCCAAGTATTTAAATTTGAGTGGGAATGGGCTGTACTTGTGGGGACCTGGATTTTGGTGGGTGTTTGCTAGAAGCTTTCAGAAGTGTTCAGGCTTGCCGTCTGTAGCTGATGCTGTGAGAAGCTTATACTTTTATTTGATGATTTCTTACAGGGATTAGAAAAAATGACTACCAGTATAAAGTACTAAAAAGTGTGGGAATGTTTGTAGCCACTCCATGGTTTGTTGTTACAAGGCACATGATGGTTTGCATTAATATGAACATTTTAAACTTTATAAGTCATGTCTTCGTTCTTTATTTGCAGTCCTGCTAGATCTACAGAATGGACTAGTATCTGTAGCATACATTCATTCATTCCTTCATTCACTGTCTATTTTACCACCACTTTATCCTATTTAGAGTTGCAGTGGGTCTGATTTACAGAGCGAAAGGCAGGAAACACCCCTGACAGGACAGATCGCCAGTCCATCACAGGGCACACACACTCGTACCTAGGGGGACTTTAGTATTTCCATTTAGTTTAGTTAGACTGCATGTCTGTGGACTGTGGGAGGAAGCCGGAATACCCGGAGGAAACCCACACAGACACAGGGAGAACATGAAAACTCCACAAAGAAAGGACCCAGACCTCTCCACCTGAGAATCAAACACATGCAATAGAATAACAGGTGCAGACTACAAAAGCCGAATCCCGGCCATTTTTGGTGATTTAGAAAGACCGGCCAGATGCTTTTTTGAGGTATAAAAAAGAGGACATGTCCAAGAAAAAGAGGACGTATGGTCACCCTAATTAATGTTCAGTGACCAAGGAAAGTGTGTAGAGCCCAGCATTACAGATATGTCCATGTCTTAGCAAAGAAAATAATACACAGCTAAAGTTGTGTTTTTGTTATGTAGGAAGTGTAGGCATGGTCATTAAATGTTGATAGTTAATAAAAGTCCCCATCACTGTAACATTATAAAGTTTTAGTTTGAGAATATCTGCTCCGTGACCTATTTCCAGGAGCAAAACAAGCAGTGAAACGAGCGAGCGAGCGAGAGAGAGAGAGAGAGAGAGAGAGAGAGAGAGAGAGAGAGAGAGAGAGAGAGAGAGAGAGAGAGAGGATCATATAAGGCTCTTATAGTTGCCACAAGTAGAAAAGTTTCTTTGATGTGCTGTGTATCAAAGGCTTACCAATTTAGAACTGTTTGAACTTGGTGGTATCGTCTGTTCTCCTGCCGTGTGCTTTGTGAAACAAGCAAACCATGAATTTCAGAGAGCACTTTCTTCAGAGATGCAAAGACAGTATGTGATATAGCCAGCCACGTCTTCCAGAAACTATTCATCTTTCTTTCTGAACCAGCTTCGTCTTTTTATTAGCCCCAGTATCAGGCTTTGTTCTGAACCCAATAAAGGAAAAAAAGAATGTAGAACAATAAAAGAAAAAAGAAGCCAAAAGGCCAGGCTTTCTTTTGCCTTGAAGATGTTAAAATTAGCGTCTCAGATGGGTGAATATATCAAAGGACCTAAGATGAAAAAAGAAGAGAAGTTTTGATATGTCAGCACTGTGGTATGAAAAAAATGGCGGGAGATAAGACATCAACAGACTTTGGTACCACTTCAAAGCGATGGCTTTAAGAAACTAGGTTAACAGCAAAAAGATGCATCAGTTTATATATTTACATAGCCAGCACCAGTTTGATTATTAGGACCAGTTTACAGCAGGGTTACTAAAGGTCATGGGTTCACCCAAACACATTGGAACCAAGAAAACTTTAGTGCTCTGTCTTCACATCTGATGGGTCTTTTTAGGCTCTTGTTATGGCCGAACTATTTCTCTTTGAAGTAAACAGTAGCGAACAGGAGCTGTGAGAGCTTCTTCTCTTGATCGGGGCCTGTCAGAGGCGTGCTGCGCTCCATGGCAGGTTTTAACTCATTAAAAACTACACACACCACACAGACTGACACAACACACAGGGAGACAGTACAGAGAGACAGAGCTGTCATCCTGTTTCAAAAATGGTTAGGATTTAATTTGTGCGCTTACCTTGGCAATTACATGTGGGATACCTTTTCTGTGACGGGAAATCAAAACTCAGCCGAAAGTTGTCAGTAAAATCATCCTGATGTCCTATACAGGGTGTCCCTAAAGTCTGGACACATAGGAAATATTACTAACTATAACTAACTATACACCGATCAGCCATAACATTAAAACCATCTTCTTGTTTCTACACTCACTGTCCATTTTATCAGCTCAACTTACCATATAAAAGCACTTTGTAGTTCTACAATTACTGACTGTAGTCCATCTGTTTCGCTACATGCTTTGTTAGCCCCCTTTCATGTTGTTCTTCAATGGTCAGGACTCTTCCAGGACCACTACAGAGCAGGTATTATTTGGGTGGTGGATCATTCTCAGCACTGCAGTGACACTGACATGGTGGTGGTGTGTTAGTGTGTGTTGTGCTGGTATGAGTGGACAAGACACAGCAGCGCTGCTGGAGTTTTTAAACACCTCACTGTTCCTGCTGGACTGAGAATAGTCCACCAACCAAAAATATATAAAGCAAACAGCGCTCTGTGTGCAGCGTCCTGTGACCACTGATGAAGGTCTAGAAGATGACCAACTCAAACAGCAGCAATAGATGAGCGATCATCTCTGCCTTTACATCTACAAGGTAGACCAACTAGGTAGGAGTGTCTAATAGAGTGGACAATGAGTGGACATGGTATTTAAAATTTCCAGCAGCACTGCTGTGTCTGATCCACTCATACCAGCACAACACACTAACACACCACCACCATGTCAGTGTCACTGCAGTGGTAAGAATGATCCACTACCTAAATAGTACCTGCTCTGTGGTGGTCCTGTGGGGGTCCTGACCATTGAAGAACAGGGTGAAAGCAGGCTTAAAAAAGTGTGTAGAGAAACAGATGGACTACAGTCAGTAATTGTAGAACTACAAAGTGCTTCTATATATAAATCTATATAAAAATGGGCAGTGATAAAATAATGAACTGATTAAGCCAGTGATAGCTCAGTGGTTAAGGTACTGGACTAGTAAACACAAGGTTGCCGGTTCAAGCCCCGCCACCACCAAGTTGCCACTGTTGGGTCCCTGAGCAAGGCCCTTAACCCTCAATTGCTCATTATGTTCCGCTCATTGTGTAAGTTGCTTTGGATAAAAGCGTCTGCTAAATGCTGAAAATGTAAATGTAATGTAAATGATAAAATGGACAGTGAGTGTAGAAACAAGGAGGTGGTTTTAATGTTATGGCTGATCAGTGTATATATGGCAAATAAAGACATTCTTCTTTATCTAAATAGGGCTTGTTAAGGACATACAATAATCATCATATCTACTGAAACCAGAGGGTACAGTATTTTACCTAAGCTTTTCCAATCCACAGGGTTTAAAATCATTCAATGACTGCTTTATCCAGGTCAGTGTGGGTCCAGAGCCACCTGGAAACACTAATGGTTGCCAATCCACCACTAACTTGCGCCTAGGTGCAATTTAGAGTCTACCCATTGGCATGATTTTGTGAAAAGAAAAAAACCTTAAAGACATGTGGAAAACATGCAAAACCTCATAACAATGACCAGAAGCACAAACAAAAGACAGACTGATCATCTCTGCCAGTTCCACCACAATGCCACCAAGGGTTTTTTAACAGTCTGCAGCTGCTTTCATTATTAAAGACTTTCCACTGTTCAGGAAGATTTTATGCAACAAGCATTAGTCATGGTGAAGCTAAGGAAGCATTGTAAAGCTCATATAAACTGGGCAGAGTATTTGGCTACTTCACCTAATCCATTTTTTTGTTTTGTGTGTTAAATCTAAACAGGTTTAGTTTAGTTTGTGGAACATTTTAATGCACTGTAAATCCTAAACTAATCACAATTCCTAAACTAACGGTACATTATGGGTTTACAAACACTACATTATGCTGGAAATAGCTCATTACTGCCAGGATAGTGTTCTGCTGGTCATAAGCTCTGCCTTTCTAGCACAAACCACTGATCCATATAGCCAAACAGTTCTAGTTTAGATTTTTTTTTTTTGACAGTATTGACAAAATATCCTGCTACTCAAAAACACATTTATTTATTTATTGTACACTGATCAGCCATAACATTAAAACCACCTTCTTGTTTCTACACTCACTGTCCATTTTATCAGCTCCACTTACCATATAGAAGCACTTTGTAGTTCTACAATTACTGACTGTAGTCCATCTGTTTCTCTACATACTTTTTTAACCTGCTTTTACTCATGGTGGTGGTGCGTTAGTGTGTTGTGCTGGTATGAGTGGATCAGACACAGCAGTGCTGCTGTAGTTTTTAAATACCATCTCCAATTACTGTCCACTCTGTTAGACACTCCTAGCTAGTTGGTCCACCTTGTAGATGTAAAGTCAGAGGCGCTTACTCATCTATTGTTGCTGCGCCCATGGGGCGCTGTTGGCTGGATGTTTTTGGTTGGTGGACTATTCTCAGTCCAGCAGTGACAGTGACGTGTTTAAAAACTCCAGCAGTGCTGCTGTGTCTGATCCACTCATACCAGCACAACACACACTAACACACTACCACCATGTCAGTGTCTATACAGTGCTGAGAATGATCCAGGAGGTGGTTTTAATGTAATGGCTGATCGGTGTATGTATTTATTTGCTATATCATTTAACTGATAAATGAAAGGTCTACAGTTGTAAATCAAATAACTAATATGTTAAATGTTAAATAACAAATATGTTTTCAGGCCATTTTATGAAATTTGCTTTAGATGTGTTTATTTTAGAATGTATGACTTATGCTCGAGTGTCATCACCAACACACAGGAGATCAGGGGTGTGCTGCGGGACTGTGATATCCAGTCCCAGTGCGTGAGAGGTTTGCAACTGAGAAAACACATAAAGGAGAAGAAAAAGCCAGCAACGGGCACACAAGACTCCGGTTTTGTGTTCACACTGTTTGTTTCACTGATAACCTTTATTAAGCTTTATTTTGAAGTTGGAACTCTGCTTTGAAGCCTAGACTGTTGCTTTCCTGTTTTTTTAGTTTTTTTCACACAAAGCGCAGGTTGCGTTTGAGAGATAAAACACTTCTAAGCCACATTAAGACTTGAAAGTCCTTTGGCTATTCACTGGCACATATTTGATGTTGTTTTTTGCTCCTCGGGCAAATTAGCATATCATTTTCAAAGGCCTCATTTGGTGAACAGTGTGCACATGGCACATTTGCTGAAAGTCACTGTTGATTTGTCATTGTGATGCAGAGTAAGACGTTATAAGTGTGATAATCAGATTAGTTACAGTTGAGGTTATAAGTTTACATGCACTTGTAACTCACAGAAATATCGTGGCTCTCTTAGGATTTTAACGGCTTTGTGAAAGGATGACAAACGTATACTATACTGTAAAAATAAGGCAGGTTTGACTTTAAAAAAAACAAACCTTGTTTATATGTATATACTATACTGTAAAAATAACAGAAACAATAAACAGAACAATAAACAGAAAGTACAAAATAAAATTTGCACTGCCTAATCATCTAACAGCATTCAGCGTGACAAATTTGCAATAACGAAAAATAACAATCAATTAAAAAAGACTTTTGTTTTCATTAGTTTGTATATTAGTTTGTATAGTCAGACTTAGCTATTTAAACATCATGTGTTTTATGTGTTGAGTTCAGTACAATAAATCATGAGCACTTTCTAATATACTGAGTGCATGAAAGCACAAATGTTCTGTGTATTTTTTATATATATTTTTGCACTGTCTCTAGGGCTCTGTACCACCCTCATACTCCTCTTCCCTGCATTTGAGGCTTATATACATATGAGGCTTCCTGTCAGCCTGCATATCTATGTAAACATTCTCTATTGACACAAGGGTCCAAAATTTCTTCTCAGGTACTGGGAGCTTCCTTCTTTAGAAGAATACTACATCACAGAGTGCTAAAACCTCCTCAGGTCAGAGATGAATCCATCGTCTAGTTCCTCTAGCTCACATCTCCGTCTTCATAGATGCTGCATCAGACGAAGCCTGTAAATCCCTGATTGATCTATTATTCATCCCTTCATTTTTGATTGCGGCTCAAACAAATCGTGCAGATGGCGCTTCTTCTACGCTCCATCAATCTTATTTATAGGCACTTTATTCGTTTCCTTATTTAGAAAAGTTATGCTAATGTGAAAAATTCATTATGATGCCTGACAGTTTACTCCAGTGACAGATGGGCTTCGATCAACCCCCAAAATGGTCCTTTAATGTGTGGTTGAAGTGGAAAAGGGGTGTGGAGAATAACAGAAGAGATGAAAGACACCCCAGGATGGGGCATCTGCACGTTACAACCCCTAATTATTAATGCTAATAAAGGCTGCAAATGGCTTTGATGTCGAGCACACAATAGTTGGTGTGATGGACGCATGGCGTAGTACGATCCTATA
Source organism: Trichomycterus rosablanca (assembly GCF_030014385.1). Taxonomy (NCBI): domain Eukaryota; kingdom Metazoa; phylum Chordata; class Actinopteri; order Siluriformes; family Trichomycteridae; genus Trichomycterus; species Trichomycterus rosablanca. The sequence goes on from NC_085993.1 coordinate 39,676,424, forward strand.
TGAGCGTCTGTGCAGCGAGACCCTAAAGAACAGTGGGACATCAGCCATCAATCATGACCCATTTCTGATTAAAACAGAGACTAAGGGGTAGCCAAAATGTATGTGAGGCCAAAAGTATGTGGACACTTAATACGTGTTTGTTAAAGCTGTCCAAAACCATGGACAATAATATTAAGTTGGTGACTTTGTATTATTACCATGGCATAGGGAAGCCTTTACTAGATTTTGGGACATAACTACAAGGATTTGCTTTCACTCAGCCACAAGAGGATTACAGAAGTTGGGAGGTTGGAAACTAATATTGAACAATAAGGCCTGGTTCATTCTAATTTATCCTTATTGGACTGTGTTAAGGTGAGGGCTCTTTACAAGCCAGTCTGGTTCTTCTATATCAAACACAGCAAACCATTTATTTATGGAACTGGCTTTGTGCAGTTGTGGATTGTCATGCTTTGAAATTACTTACATTTACATTTTCGGCATTTACGCTTTTATCCAAAGCAACTTACAGTATACAGTCTGAGCAATTAAGGGTTAAGGGCCTTGCTCCAGGGCCCAACAGCAGCAACCTGGCAGTGGTGGGGCTTGATCCAGCAACGTTTTAACGTTAACCGCTAGGCTACAACTGCCTACCTTGAGACATTCTACCACTTTCCTTGAAACATTCTTTACAATTTCAATTGGGCTTCAAATAGGTGTCAAATATTTTAGTCCAATGGTTGTGTCCACCAGACACTGAGAATTGTGCATGGTGATCTTTGCGTTGTGTATGATTGCTCAGGTATGGTTCATAAGCTAAAGTTGCGTCCAGTCATTTTCAAACTTGGTAGCAATTCAGTGGTCTTGTTCAGCTGGCCTGTCTGGATTTTATCTGGCTTTGTTGCCTAGATGTGTCCACTTACAATCTTCTACGGTAGCTCTACCATGGTACTAATGTGCTGGACTTAACTTGGAAAAGTGGCATCAAATTAATGTTTGCAAAGGATGGTGCTAATATTTCTGAACACTAAGCAGAAAATAGCTGGATACATTTACATTTTCGGGATTTAGCAGATGCTGTTATCCAAAGCGACTGACAGCATACTGTCTAAGCAATTGAGGCAACCTGGCATGGGTGGGGCTTGAACCAGCGACCTTTTGATTACTAGTCCAGTACCCTAACTGCCAGGCTACAACTGCCCTGGATACCTGGATCACTGCATTAGTTTTAAAAAGCAGCAACAGTTTATTCATAATAGTAATAGTAATAGTTTGATCACCTTTTATTTATATTTAATGCAAAAATTCAAATAAGCCTCAAAGTTACACTTCATGTTATATAACAGTATAAGAAACTTACAGATATACGTATATATCATATGTAAAAACAAGAATAATCATCGCTTATTGATAATAGCATGGTGTTGTGTTGCTCTGTTTGTGCTTTTCTAGGTCTTGCATGTTTACAGTTTAAAATATTCTAACATTTTAGGTTTACCATCATTGTGGACATGCTAATAAGGTTTGCATTAAGTAAGACGGCTGTATAAATCAGATCAGAGGTAGAGGTCTAGGTCCCTGAGTAACATCTGTCTGGCTGAAGCGCTTTTGTTCAGCTCTCAAGTCTCCCATTTGCCTTATTAGCATATCAATGCTAACTGTTGACACCTGTTTTGCTCTATAAACAAACCACTACACAATGAAACAAGGGGTCAGTCATCTTCTTGTCAAATCCATCAACAGAAATATTTCTGAACAGCAACAATCCGATGGATGGATGCATCTGCGTCGTGTTTAGGGTTGTTAACGTCGAAGCATATGTCGCTAGCACGTTGCAGGGGGAACAAGTTTCATATTCATTCACAGCTGGAAACGATGATCCTCCCCTCAGCTCCCTCTCTACTTTTGTCTCTCATATTTCAAAGAGAGAAGAAACAACGAAGGAAAAAATAAGAAATGAAGAGAAAAAACTCAGAGCACGCTTTTATCCACCTCAAAGCTAGAGGCCTTTTGAGCCAGCCTTAGATACTTACTTCTCTGCATTGTTCTATTTCTAGACGTTGCTTTTTTGTTGCTCAAGTACTGTATGAGGAACAAAGCCAAATCGGCCCTTCCTTCACGCTCTTCTGTCACTTCCAAGACTTCTTTCTTAGCTGGTGGGCGAAAACATAACTTCCTAAGATGAGTTTTCTGTCGAACTTACTTTGGCAAAGAAGATAGAAGAGTAGAAGAGTAAAATTGATGTTTGAAAGAAATAAAAGACCTGTGGGCCTACTGTACGTCAATAGGCCTTAATTTGGTGTTAAAAATTGTTACCCTGTTCAGACAAGTGCACCCTCTTTCTCTTTTTGTGGTTTCAGACACCTAACTACACACCTACAATTAGTCAGAAATGTGTATATGCTTGTAAGAGACATGTATGACAAGAGAAATGTACATTTTTCTACAGCTGATATATATATGTACACCGATCAGCCATAACATTAAACCACCCCCTGGTTTCTACACTCACTGTCCATTTTATCAGCTCCACTTACCATATAGAAGCACTTTGTAGTTCTACATTCCTGACTGTAGTCCATCTGTTGCTCTGCATACTTTTTTAAACCTGCTTTCACCCTGTTATTCAATGGTCAGGACCCCAACAGGACCACCACAGAGCATGTATTATTTAGGTGGTGGATCATTCACAGCACTGCAGTGACACTGACATGGTGGTGGTGTGTTAGTGTGTGTTGTGCTGGTATTAGACACTTTTACCTAGTTGGTCCACCTTGGAGATGTAAAGTCATCGCTCATCTATTGCTGCTGTTTGAGTTGGTCATCTTCTAGACCTTCATCAGTGGTCACAGGACGCTGCCCATGGGGCGCTGTTGGCTGGATATTTTTGGTTGGTGGACTATTATCAGTCCAGCAGTGACAGTGAGGTGTTTAAAAACTCCATCAGCGCTGCTGTGTCTGATCCACTCATACCAGCACAACACACACTAACACACCACCATGTCAGTGTTACTACAGTGCTGAGAATGACCCACCACCTAAATAATACCTGCTCTGTGGTGGTCCTTTGGGGGTCCTGACCATTGAAGAACAGGGTGAAAGCAGGTTAAAAAAAAGTATGCAGAGAAATAGATGGACTACAGTCAGTAATTGTAGAACTACAAAGTGCTTCTATATGGTAAGTGGAGCTGATGAAATGGACAGTGAGTGTAGAAACAAGGAGTTGGTCATAATGTTATGCCTGATCGGTGTATATATATACACAGTATATGTATGTCATGTCATTTAACTTTGTGGTCTTCTGATTTCTTGTTAGTAATTATATTTCACTGTAGCTGGTGATTTTTTTGTATCTATATACGTACATAGAGTTAGTTTCACTGAAACAGTGGTATTAAGCCAAGATTTAGAAAAGAACACAAACCGTGAGTGTTGTTGTGAGAGGTTTAAACAAATTTAGAAGCTTAGGTGGTGCAGCCGTAAAACACATAGCTAGCACACCAGAGTTGACATTTCGAACTTGTCGGTTTGAAACTCAGCTTTGCCCTCCGACAGGCTGGGTGCCTACACAAACAACAATTAGCTGTTGTTCATACAGCGTGGGAGCCCAACAGGACCTCATAACTGATGCAATTACGACCTCTGCTGGCTGATTGATGGAGTCGAGGAATAATGCGTTGATCAGGATGTGGCTCTCCGTACACAAAGCTGATCCGCATATGAACTCAGCTCGTGCAGGTGAAAAGATGTAGCCAGCTACTGCACATTTTCAGTAATACATAGATCTGGGCTGCAGGTAGGCCAGTCAAGCACATGCACTCTTTTTCTAGAAAGCCATGCTGTTGTAGCGTGTGCAAAATAAGGCCTGGCATTGTCTTGCATACATCTTCACATCAGTGGTATTTCACACTCATACCATGGGCACTGATGCACCGCCATACCTTTTGGTGATAACAGCCTGGATGGTCTTTTGCTCTTTGGCACAGACAACTCAGCTTTTCAAAAGCAAAGCTAAAATGTATACTTGTCTGGTAACACCACACATTCCACTGCCTTTTAGTTCATTTAAGGTGAGCTTAAGCCTTGGTGGCTTAATAATGTCTGCATAGAATTGATATATGGCTTTTTTATGCCTTAAACAGGTTGAGATTTTTCTGGCTTACCTAAATATTTTCATAATACTATGCATTGTAGATGGTGAAAAACCTTAATTATTTGCGGTCTTGCATTGAGATTTTTTAACATAATTGGTACATTGGTGAGCCTTAAAGACCAGTTTGAGTTTATTGGCACCATGCAGTGCTCCTTGTGGTTCTGAGATAAAAACAATCTAATAACAACATATTATCTGACATTCAATGTATGCTTTAAACAGATTGAGATGAGCTAGGTTAGCTCATCAACCACACTCATTTTCTCATTTTTCACAAAGAACATATACAGTACATCCACGAAAATGTCAATTTTTTATTGTTGTTGTGGGAAGACACTGTGCCACAAAACACCTATCATTTTTAAAGTGGCACCAGACTCACTGTAGACTTGACCAGGAAAAAGTGGTTAGTAAAAAAGCATTAATTAGGAAAGCTAGTTTTGTTTAAACAGGTTCGTTAGTAGCAATTTTATTAGTGCTGATATATCAGTTGATTACTTACACTATCTAGCCAAAAGTATGTGGACACCTGTCTATGAGTTTGATGGACATCCCATTCCCAAACCATGATTTTCGAGTGTGTCCTGTAACTCAAATACAACGTTATTACTCCTGAAATATGTTTCCACGTGACCGTGTGTGAGTGTTGTGTCATTGTGTGTTGTTGTGTGTTACATGCTACCGTGCAGGCCCAGCCAACTCTGTGGGAAAGGCGACAACACTCCATCCAGCCACTGCTTGCCAGGGTTCACAGCCGTATGGAGACATGAAAGGATCTGTGGGAGAAAAGGTCTGAGAGATACCAGATAAAAACTAAACACACACACAGAGCTGTGTTCACACACATCAACTGTGGACTCCAGCTGTTTGCAGCAGCAGGTGCATCAGTGTGGTTCTTTGTGTATGTGGAATACGTCTCTGATATGTCTCTGCCACCAGCCTGGACGGCAAATGACAGACACAATTCGCCGTGTCTGAGGGGGAGAAGGATGGTATGGCATCCTTTCTTTATGTTTGTTTGTTTGTTTGTTTATTAGGATTTTAACGTCATGTTTTACACTTTGGTTACATTCATGACAGATTCATCAGTTCTCAAGGTTATATGCACCACAGTCATGGACAATTTAGTATCTCCAATTCACCTCACTTGCATGTCTTTGGACTGTGGGAGGAAACCGGAGCACCTGGAGGAAACCCACACAGACATGGGAGAACAAGCAAACTCCACACAGAAAGGACCCAGACCGCCCCACCTGTGGATCGAACCCAGGAACTTCTTGCTGTGAGGCAACAGCGTTTCCTATTGTGTGGTGTGTATGTGTGTGTGTGTGTGTGTGTGTGTGTGTGTGTGTGTGTGTGTGTGTGTGTGTGTGTGTGTGTGTGTGTGTGTGTGTGTGTGTGTGTGTGTGTGTGTGTGTGTGTGTGTGTGTGTGTGTGTGTGTGTGTGTGTGTGTGTGTGTGTGTGTGTGTTTGTGTGTGTGTTTGTGTGTGTGTGTGTGTGTGTGTGTGTGTGTGTGAATTATTTATGGCATTATGATGTTTGTGTAGCTGCTTGTTTAGCTTAGGTGCATAAAACTCACTATCCAGCTGAGTACACTGGATATATGGAGAAATTCCCAGGAATGGCTGGCCTACCACAGCAAGAAGGGCCTGGGTTTGATTCCCCTACTGGGCAGCCAGGATCCTTTTTGTGTGGAGTTTGCATGTTCTTCCTGTGTCTGCATGGGTTTCCTCCAGGTGTTCTTGTTTCCTCCCAGACGTCCAAAGACATGCAGTCAGGCCAATTGAAGCTTCTCTCTGTGTCCGCGTGGGTTTACTCCGAATGCTCCAGTTTCCTCCCACAGTCCAAAGACATGCAAGTGAGGTGAATTAGAGACACTAAATTGTCCATGACTATGTTCGATATAATCTTGTGAACTGATGAATCTTGTGTAATGAGTAACTACCGTTTCCTGTCATGAATGTAACCAAAAGGGTAAAACATGACATTAAAAACTTAATAAACAAACAAATCTATCTCAAATGTCTATCGCTCTCGCTCTCGTGGAAGACGGACGCACTTTTCCCTCCTCCTCCCTTATCTTCCCTGCTTGGCTTCTACTGTATCGTATTGTCTCGTCTACTCTACTCTACAGAGATTTTCTTAACACAGCTCCTCAAAGAACAAATTATGGAATTGGTTAAATGGTCTCTGAATGCTATTGACACCATCTTCTCATCGAGAAGTTCGGGTTCAGGGGAACCCACATGCCCCGACGGAACGCAGATGGCAGGATACGCGATGGACTCGTGGGGGAAGTGGAGGGTCGTGTGCCTGGCACCTCTTTCGTTGGAGGACGTAGAGGATGTTTACCTATTCGGAACTTTGATTGTGGGGTTTTTGCTGATTGGATTAGGCTTTGCCCTGCTGTATCGGGAAATTAAAAGAGTTGGGTCAGTTGTCAAAGGTCCCCAGAAACTGCCCAGTTTGATTGATATGGTGGGCAGAGCCGTTGGAACTCAGACTGTGAATATAAATCGCAATATGGATTCCATCTTGGAGAAACTAACGGCTTTGCGAAATGAGATGAAACAGAGACGCATTCATTCTGAGAGTTTGTGTTAAATTTTTATTAGTGCTCAGACAAAACAACAAGTCATTTCTGCTCTTGGCTCCCCTGTTATCAGCAACGGCCTCGCTGATAAGTAAATTCCTCCAGAGGATCTGCTGCGACGTACCTACCCCCCCTTCACTGACTGTTTTTCATTCTGGGCAGTAAGAGCTGTAAACAGCCATGTTATCGCGAACTTTTGTACAGACTTTTTCTTGCTGCAGGAATGGAGGACTGACAGAACTTTCCTAACCCCAACCAACGTCTCCACTCTCAGCTTCATTCCACCACTATGGTAGGACGGGTCCGTAGCGCGCGCTGGTATGGCTGCGAATCGCCGGATGGCTGCCTCCCGTAGTGGTTACTTTTTCACATCCCCACATCCCTAACCCGTGGCTGGTTGTGTGATTATGTTATGTTATGTTTATATGTGCTTGTGTGCTGTAAGGGGTTTTTTCTTTCGTGTTACCATAGTGTGCTCCTTAAGGGAACACAATCTGGTTGCTGGGTTTTTTTATCTCCTACTTTCCCTATGTGTTCATTATTTCTTGTTTTCTTATCCTGTCTTCCTGTCCTGTCTCTCCCTTGTCATTGAATGTTCTGGACAGGTTGATGGTTAATTTCGCTGTAATTGTACATGCTGCAATTTATAGTGACAATAAAGTTCTACTACTACTACTACTACTAAACAGGCCAATTGAAGCTACTAGTAAACTGTCTGGGGTGTTTCCTACCTTTCACCCAAAGAATCAGACACACTATGACCCTGACCAGAATAAAGCAGTGGTTAAAAAAAAAACAATACATTTGTAGCATTTATCAGACGCTTTTATCCAAAGCAACCTACAGTGCTCTGACAGTATATTGTCTAAGCAATTAAGGGTTAAGTGCCTTGCTCGAAGGCCCAACAGTGGCGACCTGACAGTGGTGGGCCTTGAAACGGCGACATTTGATTACTAGTCCAGTACCTTAACCACTAGACTACAACTGCCCCTAAATGAATGCAATGAACCGTAGCACATACTTTTCTTCCCTCGGCCCATACCCAAGAGCATCGTCTACCTCATGCAAGGTATACTTTGCATTTTTACATAAAGAAGTAATCAGATCTCATCCGTCTCCAAGAAACAGGTCTTAAAGACGAGCAGTCTGACAGACTGAAGGCGAGCCGACATGGAAAGGCGAGCAGATCATGTGCTTTGATGAGATAGAAGGTAGTCAAATCCCCATCCAGTTTCTATTTAAGTTAGTGAAGCCTGCTGGAAGAGAGGAACTTCTTTAAAGTGTCTCAGAAGCTGTGCTCTAGGTAAGCACAAAAAAACAAGCATAATGTTTATGCATTAGAATTTCAAAGCCCTTTTTTCTCAGCACGAAAATTCTGATTCGAAAGGTTCTTATTGTTAGAAAAAGGTCTGTTTTTTCTCTCCTCCCTCCCTCAACTGCTGTGTCTCTCTCTCTCTCTCTCTCTCTCTCTTTTCTTTCTTTCTGCTTTAACACAAACATCATTGTCCTATATAATATGCTGCACTTACCATCTATGACCTTTCAGAGTCTTTAGAATGATGAGACATCCAAGACTCAGGGTGTTTTCACACCTTTAGTGCGTTTGCTCAGGTTTGTTGATGAGTTCGTAAACTTCTTTCAGCCTTTTTGGTTTGTTTTTTTTTACACAGAAAAATCCGAGCCTACGTAAAGAACGTTTATTCTGCTTATTGGTCAGATGTATCTGAGGCAGGAGCAAGAAACAGCTTAGTTGGATCAATTCATCTTTGGCACAGATAACTCAATGTTTTCCAAAAACAAGCTAAAATGTAGACTCCTCTGGCCACACATTTTTACTGTCTCTTGGTCCATCTGAGAGCTTGGGCCCAGACAACTTTATTATGCCCTAAATGGGCTGAGATCTCACCAGATTCCATTAATCTTTTCACAATATTATGTATGGTAGATGGTGAAATACTTGAATTATTTTTTTGAGATTTGTTTGTTTGTTTATTAGGATTTTAACGTCATGTTTTACACTTTGGTTACATTCATGACAGAAACGGTAGTTACTCATTACACAAGATTCATCAGTTCACAAGTTTTAACGTCAAGCACAGTCATGGACAATTTTGTATCTCCAATCCACCTCACTTGCATGTCTTTGGACTGTGGGAGGGAACCGGAGCACCCGGAGGAAACCCACACGAACACGGGGAGAACATGCAAACTCCACACAGAAAGGACCTGGACCGCCCCACCTGGGGATCGAACCCAGAACCTTCTTGCTGTGAGGCAACAGTGCTACCCACTGTAAATACAGGAAAAAACGACCTCTGTTTTGAACTAGTACATTCATTCATTTACATTCATGGTATTTAGCAAACACTATTATCCAATGTGTCTAACAATTGTGACAATTCAAGCAATTGAGGGTTAATAGATAGCGATATTGGGGGAATATAGTGCCCTATATTCCATTTAGAAAGTAATAAATGTATTTTTTTATACAGCAATCTTCTTTGTTGTAAGAACAACAGATTGTATGTAAAAGCTAATAGAAAATATGTTGTTTTAATAATTTCATGTCACAGTGCAACATTACAACATTAACTACTAATTACTGGACTAGTCAATCAATTATTGTGGTCAGATTAGTTAGCTCATTTTATTTCTACATGTTTTTGGAAGGCAGCAAGAAGCAGCAAACTGTAGTACATGGATGAAACCCGCATAGACATTGATAAAACAAATAAACACACTTACCCCTTTTCCACCGACGCAGCACGGAGCCCGTTCCGGTTCCCGAACTTGACTTTGAACCGGTTCCGCGTGTTTCCACCGGAAAAAAGAGGTTCCAGACAGCGAACTAGCGGGCCAATCTGGCACCACAGAATACTGGGTTTTTCAGTGCGAACCGTGACGTCACCTGTGGGCGTGTCGTGTTGTACAGCATAGCGACAGCAACAATGCCGTCAGCTGGTGTCTCGAATGGAGCTTAATGCTGCATTTTTATCTTTTAAAGTTCACCTGAATACATTTTGAGCCAGTTTTCCGGTGATATTTTCAAAGTGCCTTTAAAAAGGTGAACTGTGTGATATTACGTGATAAAAGTGACCCGGAAAGAACGAACACCGCTTAACGTGAAAAATAAAGCGTGAAGCTTTTTCAACTCCCCGAGCTGCATAAACACACAGGAAGTAAATCCAGCTAAACACAAATACATGTTTTATTTTAGAGTAGATTTGATGTTTATTTCACACAGATGTTTGTTCGTGTTGTGGAACTTTAGTGATGTTTCACCACTTAAGTCGAGCGCTGAGCAAATCGGCTATTTGTGCCGAGGGTCGCGGTGAAACCGAAGCGCAAAACTCCTCTCACATCAATGAACTAAAGAAAACAATAACTGCGACAAACACGTCTACGTCTTCTTATCACCGATTGTTAGATCGATGCTTTTTACATAAAAACAAACATCTGTAACAGCAGCACAAATGCTCGCACATAATCTACACGCTCCGCCATGATATCACTACTCTTAACTTTTGTTAAGTAACGCCCACCGATGATGACGCAGCTTAGTTCTCAAAAACTGGTTGAAACGTGCGTCGGTTCTCTACAGAACACCAAGGTTCAGAGAAACCTGAACAGAACAGGTTCAAGAACCATGGTTTTTTTGGTGGAAAAGGGGTAACTGTGACTGGGTGGCACTTCCCCTCCCTTTAGATAGAAAAAGATGTCCACTTGAATTTTTCTGTGTAATGTGATTCAAGATTCAGCATGAAATATTAATCTTACCATGACAAACGTTCTGACTGTTAGGCGATTTGAAATATCTGAGGTTCTTACGTAGGCTGCAAAAAGCCTTTCTTGATTTATTAATACCTCTGCTGGCCTAATTCCTTCTTTCAAGTCCCGCTCTTTATCTGGCGAGGTTTAAAAAGCACACGAGAAGATGTGAGCAATGTCAAGAAAGAGCTGAGTGCAGCACCCTAAAAGTGTGATTAGATACTCGCATGCGTTCCATCTGAAATCCACAGGGGGTCTTTGAAAGTTCCTTAATGAGAAGGCATCAGAAGCGGGTAGAAGCGAAGTGGAAACGAAGGAGAAGAAAGGAGGAGAAAGCGAAGAGCAATCCTGCTCTTTGATGATGGCGAATATCAGCAGGGTGTTATGGGAAATGCAGGGGTCTGGGGAGGGTGAGGTTTTGAGAGGAGATAATGCACCATGACTCTAAAACTGTCCCCTACCAGATCTGGCTTATTAAATCCAAAAACATGGAATTTATCAAAGGGTGTCCAAAGAATAAATACTATAGATCCTCCACACCAAACTCATCAAACAATCTCTTTATGGGTCTTTAATGGGAATAGAATGGAATAGAATGCCTTTATTTGTCATATATACATTTACATTTACATTTTCAGCATTTAGCAGATGCTTTAATCCAAAGCGACTTACAGTACTGTGACAGTATACAGTCTAAGCAAGTGAGGGTTAAGGGCCTTGCTCAAGGATCCAAGAGTGGCAACCTGGCAATGGTGGGGCTTGAATCGGCAATCTTCTGATTACTAGTCCAGTACCTTAACTGCCAAGCTACAACTGTATACAGGTGTACAATACAATGAAATTCTTTTTCTGCATATCCCAGCTTGTTTGGAAGCTGGGGTCAGAGTGCAGGGTCAGCCATTGTACGGCACCCCTGGAGCAGAGAGGGTTAGGAGCTTTGCTCAAGCGCCCAACAGTGGCTGGATGGCAGAGCTGGGATTCGAACTCTCAACCTTTCTAGGCTGGGCTACCACTGTCCCAATCACAATCATGCTTAAACAGTAAAGGGTATGCCATAAAGTACTGCCACAAAGTTGGAGTAAGTGAGGTAAATTGGAGATACAAAATTGTCCATGACTGTGTTTGACATTATGTTTGTTTTATTAGGATTTTAACGTCATGTTTTACACTTTGGTTACATTCATGACAGGAACGGTAGTTACTCATTACACAAGATTCATCAGTTCACAAGGTTATATCGAACACAGTCATGGATTTTGTATCTCCAATTCATCTGGGAGGAAACCAGAGCACCCGGAGGAAACCCACGAGGACACGGGGAGAACATGCAAACTCCACACAGAAAGGACCCTGACCGCCCCACCTGGGGATTAAACCCAGGACCTTCTTGCTGGACTTGGTGAGAGCAATGAATTGCCAGAACTTTCAGAACTTGAGCAGTTCTGAAAGGAAGAATGGGCAAATATTCCCCAGTTAAAATGTGCAAAACTGGTAGGGACATATCCAAACAGTCTAATGATTGTAATTAAAGCAAAATATGGCTCAGCAAAGTAATAATTTAATGGACCGATCACTTTAACAACTAGTGTAAGGCAACATGTGTAAATAAAGCTGGAGAAAAATGTTTTTATGTCAGATTATAACACAAAACGTACTTATTTTATAAAGATTTTCTATAGGCACTGTACATTTCTACTCATCAATTTTTATAAACAACATCTGCGTACACTCACTTTCATCTGTCTCCACTTTTAGAATAAGGAATCCATCAACATCTCATTTCAGTAGACATTTTTAAGGTCTCTGGTGTTCATTAATGATTAATTTGTTCCAGCCCTTTGAGATGTTAGTGCTCTTGTGTCTTACAGGAAAGAAAATCACGTACTGAACTAGTTTTATACTTTATATTGTTTGAAGAACATCTTTTGTATAGATTTTTTGCTGTTGTCTTTTCGAGATATCTGTCAACAGGACTTATGGTTTGCTCCCCCATGATTGTTGTGGTCTTTAATTTTTCTGTAGTTTTTTCTTTTCACAGCATTGCTTGACTGATCTCTGGTACACTATCTTGTCCAATGCTAGACTTGAAATCTTTTTGCACTTCCTTCTATAAACACACATTAATAAGAGCTTGCACCTTGCCAGCTGATCAAAAGCAGTTCTTAACATTTTCCTTTTGTCTGATTCTCTAAAGCAGGGGTTCCCACACTTTCGTGGCTTGAGATCTACTACAGTGGACCCTAGACTTACGAATTTAATTCGTTCCGAAGGGCTGTTCTTAAGTCAAAATGTTCATTAGTTAAACCTATTTTTCCCATAAGAAATAATGTAAATAGAATTAATCCGTGCCAGACCTCCCAAACCACCCCCTTACCTAACCTTTTTAATAACTTAAATGGTCTTTTTTGTTATAAATACAAGTATATTTGCCCTTAAATCTTAAATTATAGAATAGACATTACTGTAATAAACAATAATAAACAACAATACACAGTAGTACTGTACTGTACATAAAACACACATCACATTTCAGTACAGTACGTGTGCTGTACCACACACCATAATAAATTTCCTACTTTTTTTATAAAATGTATCTACCAGAAACAACAATAACTCTCATATTTCTCTATTATTTCCTTCTTTATTTCAATAGTGTTGTATTTTGTAGGTCTAATTTCATGAAATAATAACTTCCTTCTTCTCTCTTACTCAATGTCCCCTCTGTCTGATACACAGTGACATCTACAGGCAGGAGTAATTATACAACAACAAAAAACTGCACTTTCTCTGCACCTTCTCTGGGGACATTTTAATATAGAATTTTACAAAATATAAAGAAAACACCGGCAAAACCATCCGCTGTCCGAATGTTTGCTCACTGTATATATAAATAGAGAGAGAGAGAGGCGGTCGGAGTGAACTTGTTCGTGACGTCACGTGTTTCGCGAATTTCGGTTCGTAATCCGAAATTTGTTCATACTTTAAGTAGAAAAAGATCGCTCATAACCAGAAATGTTCGTATGGTAAACCGTTCGTAACTCAAGGGTTTACTGTATTTCAGTCAACAGGTCATCACGATCTACTTGTTAAGGTTGGCCTCATCGTTTCTCGAAAAAGCTTTGAAGCTTTTTTAAATGTGCTTCAGTTCCTATGTTGATATTCAGCATTACAGAGCAAGCAACTGAAAAATCACACTAACCTTATTATGACGATCTGCTCAGGCATGTAGTCTTGACAATAGCTGCTGATGCCAGTTCTCAAGCGGGTTTCTAAGTGTTTAAAAGTAAGTGTGGAGCGATATTTAAACTGAATTATTTTTATGTGGGGAAAAGGCTGATTCACACAAGTATGTTGATCCAAAAATGCTGTCAAATATATGGCACATATTCTCATGTTTGGATATTTTACCTCAGCCAGCAGGTTCCACAATTGTCCAGCAGAGGCCCTTGACTTCAAACGATGGTAGATTGTAGGGTTAAAATTTCTCTGTCAGCTTCTTCCACGTTTGAGCGAAACAGCCGTTTTTGCAGTGTTTCTGCCCGAATCGAACCGTTTTTGGTTTCTTTGTGTTTGGTTGCGCACTCGTCTTTACAAACAGTGTAGGTTACAAAATGGCACAAACTGGCTACTGATAAATGAAAACTTTCTAGATTAGCAATGCTATGGTAACAAACTGCAAATTAAAGAAACAGTGGCCACATTTCATGTCAATCACGGTGACCTATTTGAATGAGGCGTGATCTGCCAGCGTGCACTCTGCTCTAAAGCATTTCTAGTAAAGAAAGCTTTCAAAGCTAAATTGGCTAAATTTCTTATGAATTAATAAACTAATACTAAACTAGTACACTCTGGTCATTTCATGGTGCCTTACAGGAGCTTATGCTCTGTTTCTGTCAAAAACAGCACCAGGCTACTCTTCCATCTCCACCATACTTTACTTTACTTTATTATTCTAATGCATTATGATCATCTCAGTGTTATATATGCTGCTGTTCTGTTCTATTATAAGTGCTATATATACAGTGTATCACAAAAGTGAGTACACCCCTCACATTTCTGCAAATATTTCATTATATCTTTTCATGGGACAACACTATAGACATGAAACTTGGATATAACTTAGAGTAGTCAGTGTACAACTTGTATAGTAGTGTAGATTTACTGTCTTCTGAAAATAACTCAACACACAGCCATTAATGTCTAAATAGCTGGCAACATAAGTGAGTACACCCCACAGTGAACATGTCCAAATTGTGCCCAAAGTGTCAATATTTTGTGTGACCACCATTATTATCCAGCACTGCCTTAACCCTCCTGGGCATGGAATTCACCAGAGCTGCACAGGTTGCTACTGGAATCCTCTTCCACTCCTCCATGATGACATCACGGAGCTGGTGGATGTTAGACACCTTGAACTCCTCCACCTTCCACTTGAGGATGTCCCACAGGTGCTCAATTGGGTTTAGTCCATCACCTTTACCTTCAGCTTCCTCAGCAAGGCAGTTGTCATCTTGGAGGTTGTGTTTGGGGTCGTTATCCTGTTGGAAAACTGTCATGAGGCCCAGTTTTTGAAGGGAGGGGATCATGCTCTGTTTCAGAATGTCACAGTACATGTTGGAATTCATGTTTCCCTCAATGAACTGCAGCTCCCCAGTGCCAGCAACACTCATGCAGCCCAAGACCATGATGCTACCACCACCATGCTTGACTGTAGGCAAGATACAGTTGTCTTGGTACTTCTCACCAGGGCGCCGCCACACATGCTGGACACCATCTGAGCCAAACAAGTTTATCTTGGTCTCGTCAGACCACAGGGCATTCCAGTAATCCATGTTCTTGGACTGCTTGTCTTCAGCAAACTGTTTGCTGGCTTTCTTGTGCGTCAGCTTCCTTCTGGGATGACGACCATGCAGACCGAGTTGATGCAGTGTGCGGCGTATGGTCTGAGCACTGACAGGCTGACCTCCCACGTCTTCAACCTCTGCAGCAATGCTGGCAGCACTCGTGTGTCTATTTTTTAAAGCCAACCTCTGGATATGACGCCGAACACGTGGACTCAACTTCTTTGGTCGACCCTGGCGAAGCCTGTTCCGAGTGGAACCTGTCCTGGAAAACCGCTGTATGACCTTGGCCACCATGCTGTAGCTCAGTTTCAGGGTGTTAGCAATCTTCTTATAGTCCAGGCCATCTTTGTGGAGAGCAACAATTCTATTTCTCACATCCTCAGAGAGTTCTTTGCCATGAGGTGCCATGTTGAATATCCAGTGGCCAGTATGAGAGAATTGTACCCAAAACACCAAATTTAACAGCCCTGCTCCACATTTACACCTGGGACCTTGACACATGACACCAGGGAGGGACAACGACACATTTGGGCACAATTTGGACATGTTCACTGTGGGGTGTACTCACTTATGTTGCCAGCTATTTAGACATTAATGGCTGTGTGTTGAGTTATTTTCAGAAGACAGTAAATCTACACTGCTATACAAGTTGTACACTGACTACTCTAAGTTATATCCAAGTTTCATGTCTATAGTGTTGTCCCAAGAAAAGATATAATGAAATATTTGCAGAAATGTGAGGGGTGTACTCACTTTTGTGATACACTGTATATATGCATTTTTTACCTTTTCCTCCCGACTTTTTCACACTTTTTATGCTTCCTCTCCACTGATACCGACCCCTCCCCCACCCTGGCTGAGGAGAACAAAACAAACACAGGCCCCCTCCGACATCTTTTCACCGGCAAGAGGCGAGTTCATATGCGGATCAGCTTTGTGTACGGCGAGACACACACTGATCAACGCACTCTTTCTCCGCCTTTGTGCAGGTGAAAGTCCCTATCTGGCTTTTCCTACCCTGTATGAACAACAAGCCAATCGTTGTTTATATAGCCGCCCAGCCCAGCCGGATGGCAGAGCTGAGTTTGGAACCGATGAGTTTGAAATGTCAGCTCTGGTGCGCTAGAGTGTTTTACCGCTATGCCACCTGAGCGGCCTCTTTCTAATTAAATTGTAATTAAACTTAAATGTATTAAATTGGGGTGGCATGGTTGTGAAGTGGGTGGCACTGTCACCTCACAGTAAGAAGGGCCTGGGTGGCCAGGATTTGCATGTTGTTTGCGGTTTGCATCTTCTCCCTGTGTCTGTGTGGGTTTCATCTGGGTGCTCTGGTTTCCCACAAGTCCAAAGACATGCCAATTAGAGCTCCTAGAAATTGCCCTAATGTGTGTGCATGTCTGTGATGTGATGAACTGGCAACCTAATCGGGGTGTTTTCTGTGTCTCGCACAGAATCAAACCAACCGCAACCCTGCACAGGATAAAACAGTGGTAAAACAGACAGTGAATGAACAAATACATATATTAAACTGACTTTAATTGAGTTTAGGTTGGTTCATAGCCCTACTGCAATGTAATGGTGCTCTTTTTAGGGTGTATCCCTTCCTAGTGTTTCCAGGTGACACCCGACCAAACACATCCCTGACCAGGATAATGAGAAGCAAAAATATTGAAATAAATTAATACAATTTTATTTAATAATATGTAACTTAGTTATTGTTTAATGGGCAGCTAAAAACCTCTAATTACTCTGATAAACTATGAACATCATAACATGTTTGACAAAGAACAAGCCAGATTTAAGACATCGATCAGTTGCTTTATCTGCTTGCAAAACCAGCCAAACTTTTAGCTGAGTTGCTCAGCTTTCCCATGATGCAGCAGGAGAGCTTAAGCTCTGTTTCTGTCTCAAACACTCCATTATTCACGCCGGTCCTCTGAACAGTTCAGATCTTTATTCACCCGTACTGCCTCCTGCTGTCTCTGGCTTCTTCATGCTCCATCTCTCCCCCTGTTGCTCTTTCTGCCTCTCTTCTTGAAGAAAAACAGAAAGAGATGGACAGAGGAGGGAGGTCCAGACCATGCTGCTTTATTCTATCATCCAAAACAGATGAGAGAGAGGAAGAGGAGGATGGTGAGCAACATTGGAAGTCTAAAAATGAGAGAAAAATTAAGCAAAGAAGATCGAGAATGAAGAAATTTAGTAAGGAAGTGCATGTGGGCATCAGAAGAAGTTTTGCAGCAGGTCTTTATAGTGAAGGAGGTTTGTGGTTTACATCATCTACTTTCCATAAAGGCACACTGCATGGGCCCCAAGGCCTCTCATTTATTGACCCCACACTCCTCAGACTGAGTCTCTCTCTTTCTTTTCTCTCTTTCTATCTCACTCCTATGGTGCTAATTAATCAGCCAGGATTTACTGGACCACACTAAGAGGATATTGCACTAGCCTGGACTTCCTGCATGGGCTGGATTAGAATAAAAAAGAGGAGGATGAAGAAAGTGAAGAGGTTCAGACCGTATTGGAATGTGTGGAGGAAGAGGGTAAAGGGAAAATCATGAGAATGAGAAATAGGAGATTGAAAAATTAAAATGAGGTTGAATTGATGAGGATGAGGTTAAAGAGAAGAATTAGAAATGTGAGAAGGAGAAGGAAAAGCAAAATTAATGAAAAGTGAGGAGGAGGAGGATGACAAGATAAGAAAAAAAAGAAAAGAAGGAAGGGACAGGACAGGACAGGAACAAAAGGAGGAGGAGAAAGAGGAGAGAGCAACGACAAGAAAAAAGTAAAAAAGCAAGAACAGGCAAATCTTTTTCTTTTACATTTTTTATAGTTCTCAGGTGGCGCAGTGGTAAAACACACTAGCACACCAGCTGACATTAACTAGTTGTTTACGACCTCTGCTGGCTGATTGATGGCGTCTGCACAAAGCTGATCCGCATATAAACTCACCTCTTGCAGGTGAAAAGATGCAGTCGGTACTGCACATGTGTCGAAGGGGGCGTGTGTTAGTCTTGGCTCTCCTTAATCAGGGTGGAGATCAACATCAGTAGAGAGGACACAATCAGGTAATTGGGCTGAGTCAGGAAAAAAAGGGGAGAAAATGCATAAACAACACAAAATAATACATTTTTATTCATTATTTTTTCTCCAGTCACTATATTATTCACAATTATTGCATTCATTGTCTGTTTTACCACCACTTGATCCAATTTAGGGTGGCAGTGGGTACAATTCACCAAGCAAAAGTTAGGAAACACCCCCGAACAGGTTGCCAGTCCATCACAGGGCAAGCACACACACACACATTTACATTTAGGACAATTTTGTATCTCCAATTCACCTCACTTGCATATCTTTGAACCGTGGAAGGAAACTGGATCACTCGGAGAAAACCCACTCAGAAAGGACATGGACCACTCCACTTGGGAATCAAAATTACGTTACGTCCTTAAGCTTTATTCCTTAATTCTCTGAGGTGAGTTTGATAGGTGATTAAAGATGTGGTGTCAACATCATATACTAGATATACATACGACTTTAGTACCATCAATACTCAACACATCTCTCTCTCTCTCTCTCTCTCTCTCTCTCTCTCCGTCTCTTTAACACACACAGTATTTGGGGGAAATTTCTAGCTGTTGGGTGCTGCCGTCACGCTGGTGCTGTCAGCAATAAGAACTTTTCCAGACACTCACACACTGAGAGAAAAAGAGCAGAAAGAGGACATGTCATTGCAGGGGTTAATACACACACACACACACACACACACAAAGAGATACACACAATTACATGCCTGAATACTTATTAACAAGCACACGCATACTTTCTTACATACACACCCACATCTACAAGTTGCCACTGTTGGGTCCCTGAGCAAGGCCCTTCACCCTCAATTGCTCATCGTGTTCAGCTCATTGTGTAAGTCGCTTTGGATAAAAGCGTCTGCTAAATGCTAAAAATGTAAATGTAATTGTTTGCATCTTGCACACATGTAGCCTTCACATATTTTTAAAAAAGTGCACATAGTCAAACATTTATCATGACAGTAAACGATATCCACATCTTAATAATATTGTATTATATATTTGTTCATTTATTATTAATTTCTCTACATTTAAGTCAGTAATATTAAAGTCTGCAGGTAAGGAATGTTTCAGGGCTTAAAAATGACACTTTTATGAGATTATACCAATCATTAACTAAGATTATTATCCTTAAAAAAAAAATTTGGAGGAAAGGAAGGAAGGAAGAATTTGGAGGAAAGGAAGGATTTGAAGAAAAGAAAGGAAGGAACGAGCGAACGAACTGTATTAGTCCGTCAGGAAGGAAGGAAGGAGGGAGGGAGGGAAGGAAGGAAGGAAGGAAGGAAGGAAGGAAGGAAGGAAGGATTATTCAGTCTAAATTACATGTGGTTGAATAAATGAATAAGAAAGCCAGCAGAGGGCACTACACCCATACCAGTTTGTACTGGCCGTACATTCCATTCCAGGGTTCAAGAGGACTGTCCTCCTTCCCTTTTTCCTCATTTTCCTTCCTTCCTTCCTCACTTTCCTCCAAATCTTTTGTTCCTTCATTCCTTTCTTCCTTCATTCCTTCCTTTCCTCCAAATCCTTCGTTCCTTCCTTCCTTTACTTCTTCCTTCCTTCCTTTACTTCTTCCTTCCTTCCTTTCTTCTTTCCAGATGGACTAATACAGTTCGTTCATTCCTTCCTTTCTTCCTTTCCTCCAAATTCTTCCTTCCTTCCTTTCCTCCAAATCCTTCCTTCCTGTCCTCCAAATCCTTCCTTCCTTCCTTTTCTCCAAATTCTTCCTTCCTTCTTTTCCTCCAAATTCTTCTTTTCCTCCAAATCCGTTCCTTCCTTTCTTTACTTCTTCCTTCCTTCCAGACGGACTAATACAGTTTGTTTGTTCCTTCCTTCCTTTCCTTCCTCCAAATTCTTCCTTCCTTCTTTTCCTCCAAATCCTTCCTTCCTTCCTGTCCTCCCAATCCTTCCTTCCTTCCTGTCCTCCAAAGCCTTCCTTCCTTGCTTTCCTCCAAATTCTTCCTTCCTTCCTTTCCTCCAAATCCTTCCTTCCTTTCCTCCAAATTCTTTTCTCGTTCCTTCCTTCCTTTCTTCCTTCCTTCCAGATGGACAAATATAGTTTGTTCCTTCTTTTTTCCCTCACTTTTCTTCAAATCCTTCCCTCGTTCCTTCCTTCCTTCCTTCCTCACTCTCCTCCAAATCCTTCCTTCCTTTCTTCCGTTCATTTACAGGGTATGTGGTTAAGTGTTAAATGCACATCAGAGTCAGAAGGAAGGAAGGAAGGAAGAAAGGAAATAAAGAAAGGAAAGAAGAAATGAAGGGGAAAAAAGTAATAAGAAAGGAAAGAGGGAAAGAAAGAGCTGTATTAATCCAAAGGAAAATTATTTCGTTATAGCAGCAAAAACGTAGAACTCTACACTTTATGAACAAATATTGCAGAACCATAGGAAACAGTAGGGAAGTAAAAATGAGGAAAAATAAACAATAAATAGAGCACACAGTGAGGAAGGGTTTTGGTGTTTTTGCCACATAAATTGCTTACAGGTGTACAAAAAACTTACATGAAATTAATAATATGCTTCAAAATGTATGACAGAAGTTTAAGAAAGGCCTACCTGTTCTGCTACGACTGTGGACAAAGTTAGGGACATGAAGACATGGTTTGATACGTTTGTTACAGAGAGAATCTGCACATAGACCTGCCCACAACCCACTAAACACCTTTTAAATGAGTTAGAATTGGCCTATTTTGAGCCAGGCGTTTTCCACCATCTGAATGGGCACACATTGCCACCCACACTTTAAATTCTTGTAAAAATCTCTTCCAAAAGAGTAAAGGCCGATGGATGGAATAAGATGTCCAACAAGCTCATGGTTAGGTGTCTACATCCTTTGGCCATGTAGTTTATGTTGGTCCTCTTAAACCCTGAAATGGAATGTACGGCCAGTACAAACTGGTATGGGTGTAGTGCCCTCTGCTGGCTCTGTTATTCATTTATTCAACCACATATAATTTAGACTGTGAATAATTAACTTGTACTGGTAATTACCTCAAGTACACATGATCCCCACTCTGGCATTGAGGATCATTTAGATGCTGAACCCTGCTAAGCATCATTTGTTGTTACTCTGGCTGTTCCTCGGTCTCTGCGTGAGTGTTTGTGTGTCCCGAAACAGTCGCCACCCTTTGATGTCGCATCCACAACACCCCTGCTGTCCCTCCCCTGCCCGGCGGAACAGAATGTAGCTCTGGTTCAAAGGCCTGTGTGTGCCTCTCTCCTTTTTTAAAAAACGATTAGCTCGCTAAGCTGCACATAATGACACAGACTGACTGAAGTGTGTAGTTTATTAACAGCATAAAGGCGATATTATTCAGCGGGTATAAGACTACGGGTCAGTAGGCCTTTGAGCTCATCAGCAGGGGTCGCCGCCGCTTTGATCCTAGTCATCGTTTAATGTCTTTGTGAAACAACAGAACGGCGGAGGAGTCAATTATTAACCTGCTTCCTTCCTTTATCGATACAGACGTCTGTTTATTGTTGTTGGCTGTTACTTTTTCCAGAATGCAT
The DNA here is from genome assembly GCF_030014385.1 of Trichomycterus rosablanca. Taxonomy (NCBI): domain Eukaryota; kingdom Metazoa; phylum Chordata; class Actinopteri; order Siluriformes; family Trichomycteridae; genus Trichomycterus; species Trichomycterus rosablanca. The sequence goes on from NC_085993.1 coordinate 39,698,357, forward strand.
CGCTTTAATGTGCCTTTGGTCTTTGTCCTGAGTGAAGAGGGTGTCTTTCTAAAAGTTAGAGCTCCCAGGTGGAGATTTTTTACAAGTCTGGTTACTGTGCAAAATACAAGCTTCAACCAATCAGACAAGCTAAACTGTTTATTAGTCTGATTTTAAGCTTTACCAATAGCACCAGCTTATTGTTTAGTGTGAGAAGGTTGCACATCTGGATTAATAAAGCAGACAATTAGAGCAGTTGTTCAGAAATTAAAGTGTACGCAAAAGATGTAAAGAACATCATGCTTATATGAAGTGTTACGTAAGAATTTGAATTTGCTGGCGACACAATTGATAGTTTTTTTGTTTGTTTGTTTGGGTTTTTTTGCCCAAATTTTACTCCCAGTCTAGTCGTATCCAATCACCCGATTGCATTGCGTTTCCTCTATACTGATGCTGATCTCCACTGCTGAATGAGGAGAGCTGAGACTGACACATGCCCCCTTCGACACCTGTGCAGTAGCCGACTGCACATTTTCACCTGCACATTTAGGATCAGCTTTACACACCCTGATCAACGCATTATCCCTCGACTCTGTGCAGGTGCCATCAGTCAGCCAGCAGAGGTCATAATTGTATCAGTTATGAGGTCCCTATCCGGCTTCCCACCCTGTGTGAACAACAAGCCAATCGTTGTTCATGTAGCCGCCCAGCACAGCCGGATGGCAGAGCTGAGTTTCAAACCAGCGAGTTCAGAATGTCAGCTCTGGTGTTCTAGCGTGTTTTACCGCTGTGGCACCTGAGCAGCCAACACAATTGATAGTTAATGGATAAAATATTAGATAATATAAACAGTAATCAATTTTCAAATGAACAAGGATCCATAGATATAATTGTTACCTAAAGATATTGCTCAAAACCAAAACAGTTCCTAAAATTAGTTTAGCAGCTTAGCACTGAATCAGGGGTAGCTGGTAGGGCAGTGGGAAGAAACCTGGTAGGGCAGCGGGATCAGGGCAGTGGTAGAAGAAGAATGTCTTTATTTGTTATATATACATATACAGATGTACAGTACAATGAAATTCTTTTTTCACATATGCCAGCTTGTTTGGACGTTGGAGTCAGAGCGCAGGGTCAGCCACTCCTGGAGCAGAGAGGGTTAAGGGCCTTGCTCAAGGGTCCAACAGTGGTTGCATGGCAGAGCTGGAATTCAAACTCTTAACCTTTTAATTGATAGTACAAAGCTCTACCCACTATACTACCACTGTCCCTAACAGTGTAGCTTAGTGGTTACAGTACTGCCAGTAAAAACCCCACCACCACTGTCAAGTTGTCACTGTTGAGCCACTGAGCAAGAACCTTAACCCTCAATTGTTTGAATTGTATTTAGTCATAGTTGTAAGTCACTTTGGATTAAAGCATCAGCTTATGTTGCAAATGTAAATGATCACACTGTAGATGATCAGATAAGTTAGAGATTTGCCTCGACTCTCATGATACAAAAGGTCTGATATAGCATTCCATCCAATATTCCATCCACCTCCAAGTGTAACAATAGCAAGAGCTGGGATACACATGTTCTGTGGTATTTTGCAATGAGGATAAGATGATGCTCTGGTGGGCACCTCACAACAAGAAGGCCCTGGGTTTGATTTCTCGGTCAGGTAGCCAGGGTCCTTTCTGTGTGGAGTTTGCATGTTTATTCCTGTGTCCATGTTGTTTTTCTCTGGGTGCTCTGGATTCCTCCCACAAGTCTAAATACATGCAGTCAGACCAAATAGAGCTACTAAAATTGCCATAATAATAATTATTGTTGTTGTAGTAATGTAGTAATACTAATTAATAATATTTGTTATTATTATTGTCTTTGTATGATAATAATTATTATTATTATTTTCATTACATTTACAGGCACAGTTATGTTGTTAGTTAGCTATTTTTAGTAATACAAATGAGGATTTCACAGCTTAAAGCTAATTATAACACTATCATAGAAGAAAAAAATTACAGAATATGTCACTGGGTCTATATAAAGCTTATACCTAGCTTATACCTCTACATTAATTCTAGGGAACAAATTTCTATTCCTGCATAATGCAGACACAGTGACATTAATCTTAAGTTTTTAAGTAAGTGTTATTACAAAATATGTAAATGTGACCTTAAAGCAATGATCTACTGATCATCCATTTAATTCTGGTTACAAGATGCCAACTCAAGAAATACCAGCCTAAAATAATTTCCAGTGTAATGCAGTAGATTGTATGTGGATTTGTTCGAGGCCTGACTCTAACTGTGAGGGAAATGAAGAAAAGAGAAGTGCCACTAGATGGCACTCAGTTCACACTGTTATTTAATAAGTAAAATACCTGGTTTGGATAAGTAACCAGCCCTGTAGAGCAGGGGTGGGGAACCTTTTACCCACTGAGGGCCAGATTAATAATTACATATCTTTAATTACAGTGCCAATAATTACAGTGCCAGTGATAGCTCAATGGTTAAGGTACTGGACTAGTAAACAGAAGGTTGCCGGTTCAAGCCCCACCACCACCAAGTTGCCACTGTTGGGTCCCTGAGCAAGGCCCTTAACCCTCAATTGCTCATTGTGTAAGTCGCTTTGGATAAAAGCGTCTGCTAAATGCTGAAAATGTAAATGAAAATGTAAATATCTGGTCACGGGCCACAGACTACAATGATGCAACATACAGCCAAATAATATAGGCTTTATAAATACATGATGTTGATGGTATGTAGTGTTTATATTTGATCTCAGACTTACCTTATCATAATTTCAATTTGACGGTTGTGAATGTTTGATCTTGACCAGCTGTAGAATATCTGGGGGCAATGACGTCGTGGCAACACGCAACTGGTATGTGGCAACATAACTCGTATTTGTTATGTCTGTTGTCTCGTCTAAAGTTCAATTAATTGCATAAAGCCCAGACAATAAAATCTAGGAAACCTTTTACGGGCCACATTTGATTGAGCGGGGGGGTGGTGGGGGGGGGGGGGGGTATACCTCACATCATAGACTTACCATACATGGCTCACCGAAGTAATAAATCAAAGGACTAATCACCTTTACAACTCTTTTATTAAATCAAAGGACTAATCACCTTTACAACTCTGTTATTAAATCAAAGGACTAATCACCTTTACAACTCTGTTATTAAATCAAAGGACTAATCACCTTTACAACTCTGTTATTAAATCAAAGGACTAATCACCTTTACAACTCTGTTATTAAATCAAAGGACTAATCACCTTTACAACTCTGTTATTAAATCAAAGGACTAATCACCTTTACAACCCTGTTATTAAATCAAAGGACTAATCACCTTTACAACTCTGTTATTAAATCAAAGGACTAATCACCTTTACAACTCTGTTATTAAATCAAAGGACTAATCACCTTTACAACCCTGTCATTCCAGTTTTTAATTTGTATTCATTTTTAGAAAAGTTTCCTTTTATTCTCATTACTTGAATGTTGTAAGTCTTGTTAGTTTTGTTTTCAACCTGGAAGACAAAAACTGGCTGTTTTTAAAGGCACTGAAAGTATTTAGCTTCAGCTTTATATAATGTTTCAATTAACCTGTTATAAAACGATCACTATGAAAACTGTAGTTATGCTGCCTGGTGTAAAACACAGCACCTCATGTTTACCCTCTTGTGTGAGAATGTAAATGTGCTGCTTCCTGTTTTTGCAGCCCATATCTCATACCTGGAGATAAATTCTAAATATAGCATGTGAAACATTTTTTCTCTGTCAGGTTTTGTGGTTCAGCCTACAGAGTCTAAACCCTCAAACTTGAATACATGCACACACACGAGTGCTAAAAATAAAACTGCATGCATGCTTAAACACACTACAAGAAACAAAACTGACATTTCAGATAATCTAGTTTAAACCCTAGAGGAGTGTGCAGCTGCACTGATACTGCACTACAAATCTTTTTTACTCAAGTAAAAACACATCTTTTGAAAACATTAAAGTTGCACAGGATAAATCAAAACTATTTATTTATTAATTATTTATTTGCTTTCAGCATGTTTGCTTGTGGCTTGTTTTTATTTCTAAATGACTGCTTTATAACTATATATACTCTCTAAATAGGGTTTAATATAATAGTGTACAGACCTGTAGTGCACCACAGGTTGTACCCCATTGCACCCCAGTGCATCAAACTGTAAATCTCTTGATGCATGCTCAATAATCCAGGTACACAAATCCACAAAATTAAATTAGTTCATCTGGACACAAGTTTGTTGTAGAGAAACCTTTCGTCACTCATCCAAGTGACTTCTTCAGTCTGAGCTGGTGGTGAAAACCCCAACCTTATACGATTTGCATAACTGACTGATCACCGCCCATTGCATAACAATAAAAAAACGGTGATCAGGTCCATATGCAAATAACAATGACCATTAATTACAATGGCCATGTGTGCCTTTCACACATGATTGGGGTATAGCTCCTATTACGGCGTTGTAAGATGGTGAGAGATGTACTCTCAGGCCCCCTCCTCGGTTCAGGGATGTTGCATATGTGCCAGGACCAGTCACTACATCATTAACACCACTAACACCCTGGACTATTATTTATTATCAATTATTATCATTTGCATCTGCACTTTACATAAACTGTCTACCTGACACATTTCTGCACGTACACCAATCAGCCATAACATTAAAACCACCTCCTTGTTTCTACACTCACTGTCCATTTTATCATCTCCACTTACCATATAGAAGCACTTTGTAGTTCTACTATTACTGACTGTAGTCCATCTGTTTTCTACATACTTTTTTAACCTGCTTTCACCCTGTTCTTCAGTGGTCAGGCCTCAGAGCAGGTATTATTTGGGTGTTGGATCATTCTCAGCACTGCAGTGACACTGACATGGTGGTGGTGTGTTAGTGCGTGTTGTGCTGGTATGAGTGGATCAGACACAGCAGCGCTGCTGGAGTTTTTAAATAAAACCGTGTTCACTCACTGTCCACTCTATTAGACACTCCTACCTAGTTGGTCCACCTTGTAGATGTAAAGTCAGAGACGATCGCTCATCTATTGCTGCTGTTTGAGTTGATCATCTTCTAGACCTTCATCAGTGGTTACAGGACGCTGCCCACGGGGCCCTGTTGGCTGGATATTTTTGGTTGGTGGACTATTCTCAGTCCAGCAGTGACAGTAATGTGTTCCATCAGCGCTGCTGTGTCTGATCCACTCATACCAGCACAACACACACTAACACACCACCACCATGTCAGTGTCACTTCAGTGCTGAGAATCATCCACCACCCAAATAATACCTGCTCTGTGGTGGTCCTGGGAGAGTCCTGACCATTAAAGAACAGCATGAAAGGAGGCTAACAAAGCATGCAGAGAAACAGATGGACTACAGTCAGTAATTGTAGAACTACAAAGTGCTTCTATATGGTAAGTGGTGCTGATAAAATAGACAGTAAGTGTAGAAACAAGGAGGTGGTTTTAATGTTATGGCTGATCGGTGTATAAACCCATTAAGACCCTATGTATAGTTATATTTATTTTACATATTAATATTTTTTATTTATTTATTATTATTAATATTATATTTAGCTATTCCCATTCTTATGCTTATGTTATTATATTATAATATTATATATATATATAATAATATATATATATTACTACTATTATATAGACCTAATACCATAAATTATTATATTAACTATAAATATATATCTGTTTTTGCACAATGCTACTATTTGCATTCTGGTAGATGCTAACTGCATTTCGTTGCCTTGTACCTGTACTGAGCAATGTCAATAAAGTTGAATCTATATATCTATCTATTTTGTTACATTTTATTATAATTTATTATTATAAAAATTGTGTTTAATTCTTCATGTTTAAATGCTGATTTACTTAGTCAAAGTCCTGTATACTCTGAGTAGTAGATTGCTGAGTAGTGAAATTAGGACTGGAACTGAGAAACACTGGTCCACTGATCCAAAACATCAGCCAGTATTTTATTTGCATAGCTATCATTAGTACCATGATGTGATCTGAATACTGTACTTTATTTTAAATAGATGAGAATACCTGTGCCTGGATTTTGTATTCATGACACCATTTCGTTTTTAGCTGTAACAGGTCTGTGGAAGGCCCGGGTTTTTTTTTGTTTTTTTTTGTAGCCAAGCACAGGAACGTGAGTGGGGATAAAGGAAGACTGCAGCACTCTGAAGTTTATTTTTGTGGTCGGCTGAACAGAGCCTACAACGGTACTGAAGAAGCAACTTCAGGAAGTAGGAGGAGGTCTGCAAATATCCTGTGTATGTGAGTGTGTGCTGCTGGGAGGATGAGAATGAGTGCAGACCTGGTAAAACATTCAGAGACTCTTTATTTTAACTAGTGGATGTTTTTTTCAGTACATATTGCCATTACTAATGGATTTGGGGCAACACAAGACGACTGGGTGGATCATGATAAGTGCTTTACTGGATAACCTACTTGTGTGGCATCTTTAGAAGAAGCATCATGCCTGTGACATTCGGAGAACTTAGCACCCTCACCACACCACTTTCAGTGGCCCGGTTTTGTGCTTTGCTCTTCAGCTGCCTCACTTTCAGCCTGGCTGCCTCAGCCAGCTTCATCTCCAAACTCAACAAACCCTACACGGACCTTTACACCTTCTGCATGGTCATATGGTGCCTCTTCTTCATCCTTACCTTCCTGGTCATGCTAATCCACTTCATCCAGTTCCACAATTTGCTACCACTATCCTGGAAGAACCTGACAGCCACGGTGGCAGCGCTTGCCACCCTCATGACCTTCAGTACATCCATCACTTTTTCATGGATCTTATATTCAGCATCTAATCTTGATGTACCTGAATCCAAAAGTATAGCAGCTGCTGTTGGGTCGTTCCTTACTGTTCTGGCGTACATTGCGGAGGTGTATTTGATCAGAAGGCAAACTGATGCACAGCTGCGCGGCTACATGGCGACTCTACCTGGCCTGCTTAAGGTTTTGCAGGTTTGCGGAGGCTGTGTCGCCCTTGTGATGCTTAGCGTTCAAAATGAAGTCCCGTGGAGAGTCTGTGTGTCAGCAGTGACCTACGGTGTGTGCTTGCTACCGTCCAGTGGGACAGTACTGGTAATGCTGATGGACTGTGCCGCTCGGAGCCCGGTGCCATTCGACCGACTCCTGGCTGTGTTCACTCTGCTGGGAGTGATCATGTACATAGTGGGGACAGTGGTCAGCTTCACACAGGCGCTCAAGCCACAAAATAAAGAGATGTATGTTGTAATAAGTGAGACGGTGATGGCGTGTATCACTCTGCTGGCATATACTGTGGACCTGGCATTTTCTATTAAACTACTGTGTGATCGAAAGTAACACGACAGATATACACGACACAACAAAGTTGATGATACTTCTTGATTATTATTTGAACCATAGTAAGCCTTTTGTTAATTAAAAATAATCAACTAAAATGACGAGTTAAAGATTTCGGTTAATTTAAGATATCTGTGCATTCAATCATCTGCATCGTTCTAATACTTTTAACAATGTTAACAGGTTATGTTAGGTACTGTAACAGCATGTCAAATTTATAAACAATTATATAAAGTGAACTACACTGACCGAGCCGAGCACTTTATTAGGTACACCTATCTGGTATTTGCATTTTTTGATTCTTTTATAAGCTACACATACCGTACAGCAAAACTTTACATATATACAATTACTGACTGTACCCTGTTTGTCACTTTGTACACTTTGTCACCCATGTACCCCATTTGTCAATTAAAAGTAATCCATAGGCCCACACTAACCCCCATTTGTCAACACTGCAATAACACCACATACTATTGACATAGTAGTGTGTGTTGTACTAGTATGAGTGTATCAGGTGCAACAATGTTGTAAGAATTTATAACAGCTCAGTGTCAGTGGGGGTGTGTGTGCTTGCTTTTAAATTATAAACAGGGTACAAGATGGTAACAAAGTGTACGAAGCAACAAATGGATTACAGTCAGTAATTGTATACCCAAAAAGTTTATTAAATCATTAATGAATGTGTGTACCAGACAAGTGTACCTAATTTGTGTGTTCAATTATCTGCATTGTTCTAATACTTTTAACTATGTTAACAGGTTATGTTAGATACTGTTACAGCATGTCAAATTGTTAAAAAATTATATAAAGTGAACTACACTGATTGAGCCGAGCACTTTATTAGGTACACCTATGTGGTATTTGCATTTTTTGATTATTTTATAAGCTACACATACCGTACAGACAAACTTTACATATATACAATTACTGACTGTACCCTATTTGACGCTTTGTACACTTTGTTATCCCTGTACCCCATTTGTCAATTAAAAGTACTCCATAGGCCCACTTGTCAGCACTGTTTGTTTTTTTATTAGGATTTTAACGTCATGTTTTACACTCTTTGGTTACATTCATGACAGGAACGGTAGTTACTCGATACACAAGATTCATCAGTTCACAAGTTTATATTGAACACAGTCATGGACAATTTAGTGTCTCCAATTTTCCTCACTTGCATGTCTTTGGACTGTGGGAGGAAACTGGAGCACCCGGAGGAAACCCACGCGGACACGGGGAGAACATGCAAACTCCACACAGAATGGCCACCTCGGGATCGAACCCAGGACCTTCTTGCTGTGAGGCGACAGTGCTACCCACTTAGCCACCGTGCCGCCCTGTCAGCACTGCAATGACACCAACATAGTAATGACACAGCAGTGTGTGTTGTACTGGTATGAGTGTATCAGGTGCAGCAATGTTGTTAGGGCTTTTAACAACTCAGCTTCAATGTTGGGAGGAGAACAGAACTCCAAACCAAAAATATAATGACAACCTCATTCTGTGATCAAGTGTTCTCTGATAAGTGTAGAGAAACAGTAAAACACACACTACCATGTCATTACCATGTTAATGCATAGCAGTGCTAAGAATGGACCACCACACAAACATCAACTAATCAGTGGAAGGGGCGTAACTAATGTTGCTGACTTTTGTTGTCCACAAGTCGTTTTTTGCAAGTCACGAGTCGAGTCCGAGTCATTTGAAATGAGTCCGAGTTGAGTCTGAAGTCGCTGTGTGTGCGACTTACGTGCGACATCTCTGGTTCAAACAAAGCTTGGTTGGCATAAGGGGACCCAAATTTTGGTCGAAACTGAGGGTGCATATTTTACAGCACAGTCATCTTTTTTGTATAAGATAAATCAGTGGTAAAACAAACAACGAATTCATGAAATGAATCTACAGGGGTCTGAAGTTTTGGGTCCTTGCTTGAAAACCACTGCTGTGAAGGATGGCAAAGGAAATGCCAACGTACTTTAAAAATCGAAAATAACATGATATGATATATAATCATAAATGTTTTTCCAGTCTAAAATATTTTGATAAGGCCCACTGCACAGGTTATACTGTATGTATGCTGTTAGAATGAAAGACCAGTTTGTGTCACAGTGGAAATGATGAGTTGTGCATCACTTCAGTGGTTTGTTTATGCAGATTGAAGTTATACGTAACTGAAGAGATTCACTGTTATCTTTGCACCACTTTCCAAACCCACGCAACCCCCCGGGGTTTCTCTACACCTCCAGTATGCACATGATGCTGTTATTGCATGACTGAGACCCTGAAATCTATTCACAAGATGGCACTGCTTTCATGTGTCTGCTTAGTGTGTCTACTTGTTCCATTGTTATCTGAAGAGCCAAATGGATAGGAAATGTGACTCAATAGAAAACTGGAAAGTGATACTGATGTCTGGTACAGTTATATATAAGTTTCTTTGGTTGCACTGTTAAAACAAAGACAACATTGTTCATGTTTTTATGATCCAGTTTGAGAAACTATATCTTGTTTTACATTATTGATGTTACCATTTATAAAAACTAAAGATTCCAGATTCTGTGATATATACAGTATATACGGTATATATACCGATCAGCCATAACATTAAAACCACCTCCTTGTTTCACACACATTGTCCATTTTATCAGCTCCACTTACCATATAGAAGCTTGCAGTTCTACAATTACTGACTGTAGTCCACCTGTTTCTCTGCATGCTTTATTAGCCCCCTTTCATGCTGTTCTTCAATGGTCAGGACTCTCCCAGGACCACAACAGAGCAGGTATTATTTGGTGGTGGATCACTCTTAGCACTGCAGTGACACTAACATGGTGGTGGTGTGTTAGTGTGTATTGTGCTGGTATGAGTGGATCAGACACAGCAGCGCTGCTGGAGTTCTTAAATACCGTGTCCACTCACTGTCCACTCTATTAGACACTACTACCTAGTTGGTCCACCTTGTAGGTGTAAAGTCAGAGACGATCGCTCATCTATTGCTGCTGTTTGAGTTGGTCATCTTCTAGACCTTCATCAGTGGTCACAGGACGCTGCCCATGTTGGCTGGATATTTTTGGTTGGTGGACTATTCTCAGTCCAGCAGTAACTGACCAGTACTGACATGGTGGTGGTGTGTTAGTGTGTGTTGTGCTGGTATGAGTGGATAAGACACAGCAGCGCTGATGGAGTTTTTAAACACCTCACTGTTGCCGCTCAGGTGGCGCAGCGGTAAAAAGAAACGCGCTGCAACCAGGGCTGGATTCTGAGAGCGTGGTATCGAATCCAGCCTTGCTTTACCGGTTCGAAGCTGAGTGGCTATATGAGCAACGATTGGCCGGTTGCTCATGTGGGGGGTGGGACAAAGAACCGGATGTGGGTCTCTCTCTGTCAGAATGCGATTGCGTTCTCTGCCGGCTGATTGGAGGCGCTTACACAGAGATGGGAGAGGGTGCCCTTAGGGTGTGTCTCTCCGCATGCAACGCTAGGTGGCGCCAAACTCGTCAATGTGTGGGTGGCAAAGATGCATCTGGCTGCTGCTCGTGTTTCGGAGGGGATACAGGTTAGCTTCAATCACCTCCGTCAGGGCAGGGTTCGGCATGGACAGAGAGGAAGCACGATGCTAATTGAACAATTGGATGCGCTAAAAGGGGAGAAAAAGGGGTAAAAAAAAAAAAAAAAAATTTAAAAAAAAAATAAAAATAAAACACCTCACTGTCCAGTACTGAGAATAGTCCACCAACCAAAAACATCCAGCCAACATGTGCAGCGTCCTGTGACCACTGATGAAGGTCTAGAAGATGACCAACTCAAACAGCAGCAATAGATGAGCGATCGTCTCTGACTTTACATCTACAAGTTGGACCAACTAGGTAGGTGTGTCTAATAGAGTGAACAGTGAGTGGACACGGTATTAAAAACTCCAGCAGCGCTGCTGTGTCTGATCCACTCATACCAGCACAACACACACTAACACACCACCACCATGTCATTGTCACTGCAGTGCTGAGAATGATCTACCACCCAAATAATACCGACTCTGTAGTGGTCCTGGGAGAGTCCTGACCATTGAAGAACAGGGTGAAAGCAGGCTAAAAAAGTATGTAGAGAAACAGATGGACTACAGTCAGTAATTGTACAACTACAAAGTGCTTCTACTGTATATGGTAAGTGGAGCTGATAAAATGAACAGTGAGTGTAGAAACAAGGAGGTGGTTTTAATGTTATGGCTGATCAGTGTATATAAGAACAGAAGTCAGAAAGATAAGTTATCAGTTAATTAAATTGGTATTTATTGCTATTTTAGCATTTTCCCCCATGTACCAATCTAGGTGTATCCAGTTTCCCCGAATGTTACCTTCTCTGCTGCTGCAGACATGTCAACCTGACCGAGGAGAGATGCAGGCAATTATGCACCTTCTCTGACATGTACACAGTCACTAACCACTTCTTTTCACCCACCAGAGACAGCAGTTTTTCGTGCACAAAGCCACGCAATGCAATCCATGAATTCTTATATCTTCTGTGCAAGCTTCTCAACCGGCCAGCAGAGGTCGCAATTGTATCAGCTATTATAAACCAATTCATCAATTTTCTCTTTGAATAGCACAGATGAGTTCAAACTAGTGGTATCAATTATAAAATGTATTGTTTTTAATTAAATTGGGCGGCACGGTGGCTGTCGCCTCACAGCAAGAAGGTCCTGGGTTCGATCCCCAGGTGGGGCGGTCTGGGTCCTTTCTGTGTGAAGAAGAAGATATACTTTATTTGTCATATATACATATACAGGTGTACAGTACAATGAAATTCTTTCTTCGCATATCCCAGCTTGTTTGGAAGCTGGGGTCAGAGCGCAGGGTCAGCCATTGTACGGAGCCCCTGGAGCAGACAGGGTTAAGGGTCTTGCTCAAGGACCCAACAGTGGCTGCTTAGCAGAGCCTGGATTTGAACCGCCAATCTTCCGGTTGATAGCCCAAAGCTCTATCCACTAGGCTACCACTGTCCCCAAAAAAGGAGTGGAGTTTGCATGTTCTCCCCGTGTCCACGTGGGTTTCCTCCGGGTGCTCCAGTTTCCTCCCACAGTCCAAAAACATGCCACCATGCTAATTGGAAACACTGAATTGTCCTATAGATATCTAGCTGCTAGATGCACAAACCAGTGCATTGTAGTGCCGGTCCCAAGCCCGGATAAAATAGGGAGGGTTGTGACAGGAAGGGCATCCGGCGTAAAAAAAATAAATAATAATTGTGCCAAATGAATGCGGATCATGATATCAGGTGCAGCAATGTTTAAAAATATTCTGGGGTAAGACCCCAAAATATACGAGCAAGCTGCATGTGTACTTCTGTACCTGACGAGATGCTGGTGCTATAACTGGGGGAGAGTTTTGATGACCTACAAATGTTTTCTTCTTTTATTTATTCATTCTGTAGCCATTACACAAGGATTACACTACCAAGGACTGATCCACTTATTAAAAGCTGATGTATTTGAAATGGCATAATAAATATTTGATTGTCTGTACTATTACATATACAGTATTTGAAGAACATGTTAAAACCAAAATGCTTAACAATGTTATTTAAGTGTTATAAGACCTTCAATTCACCTGAAACACAGTACTTGGCTAGCTTGTTTACATTCCACCTGAACCATCACATAAGACACGTTAATAAGAGCATTTCACTCCAACCCCAAATTTACTGTTGACAAATAACAATGTGTCAGACTTCCAACAGCCAAAAATTTCCTGTCCCAAAGTCCCCCATTGTGCCTTTAACTCCGAGACTCTTATTAACAACGTGCTACACTATTTACTTGCTATTTTCTGCACAGAGTGTCACAGTAGCACAGCTGGTAGGGCGGGAGGACACCAGAATATTTTGGGTAAAATGAAACCCATGCTGACATATCAAACAGACAGTGAACAAAGGTCAGGATTAAACCCAGATCCTTATGATCGGTGAGGAAACCCACTCTACTAGCTGTGCCACAATGCCACAATGCTACTTTGACCTTTGGTTCTAAACAGTAATCTTTTAATTAAAATATGACAATATACTGATCAAGCACTTTATTAGGAACACATATTTTGTCTGTCCACTTATGTCTACTTATGTCTATAAATGTCTATAAATATACACCGATCAGCCACCAATCAGCCATAACATAAAAACCACCTCCTTGTTTCTACACTCACTGTCCTTGTAGATGTAATGTCAGAGACGATCGCTCATCTATTGCTGCTGTTTCAGTTGATCATCTTCTAGACATTCATCAGTGGTCACAGGATGCTGCCCACAGGGCACTGTTGGATGTTTTTGTTTGGCAGGCTATTCTCAGTCCAGCAGTGACAGTGAGGTGTTTTAAAAAATCCATCAGTGCTGCTGTGTCTTATCCACTTATACCAGCACAACACACACTAACACACCACCACCATGTCAGTGTCACTGCAGTGCTGAGAATGATCCGCCACCCAAATAATACCTGCTCTGTAGTGGTCCTGGGAGAGGCCTGACCATTGAAGAACAGCATGAAAGGGGGCTAAGAAAGCATGCAGAGAAACAGATGGACTACAGTCAGTAATTGTAGAGCTACAAAGTGCTTCTGTAGGGTAAATGGAGCTGATAAAATGGACAGTGAGTGTAGAAACAAGGAGGTGATTTTAATGTTATGGCTGATCGGCGTATATTAATATTATTTAAATATTAAGGTCTTTACAACCACACATATTGATAACAGATGTATAACATCACAAAGGGGGACTACTTAATAATAATGCTGATGGTTTTCTACCATCACAATTTCAACCCAAAAAGTTCTCTGTGCAGCATTTATTTCATATATTTTTGTCCAGTGTCATCATTTCAATTATGAAATGAAATAAAGCACTGTAGGTTTAGCCAGGCAGAAGTCAAACAGACCCATTGCAACCCTGACCATGATAAAGTATTGGTAAAACAGACTAATTAATGAATGAATTTTCGTTTGACATAGCCCAATTGTGTATGTAAGTTCCTCTTTACTTTGGCGCCCCCTGTTGTTGTACAATACCCACATTCTTACAATAGATCAAGTTTTAAACATGCAGATTGTTAAATGTTGTATTTGAATTAAATACATTTAACTTAATAATTAATGTTTAGTGTTAAAGAACAGACAAACATTTGACTTAAGTTGTACTGTTTTGTGACTGAATGATTGTGAACACATATTTCTTTGTCCAAACTAATCAACACTTCTTATTGAGTAAATTTCGTCCCTGGTCAAGAAGGGTAAACAAATTAAGTACAAGTAATCAGTTACAACACTGGTCACTATGCAGTGGGAACAACCACTACATGTGGGATCACAGATTTAATAACATACTAAAAAATGCCATAGGGTGACACCCACAGTACAGTAGAATGGCAGTAGTAGCTCAGTGGTTAATGTACTGGATTGGTAATCAGAAGGCTACTAGTTTAATGGTGCAGTACTCCCAAGTTGCCACTGTTGGGCACCTGAGCATAGCCCTTAACTCCTATTGGCACTTTGGATAGGAGTGTCCGTTAAATGTGGTGCAAGTGGCGGAAGAATTCATATAACATAGTCTGATTCTTCTTTTGCATTTCAGCTCTCTGTAGGAAAGCGTGAAGGCTCACCCCAACCAGAGTGTTGTGCTAGTGTCAGAGGTCACCGGAGTGCTTAAAGGAATTGGGTATATCCAAATTGGGTTGTCAGTGGCAGGTCTGCCATGAGTTACAAAGCTGGTTAAACAGTTTGACACTGTCCACAGTTATAAGATTTCCTATGTGTGTTTATTTATTATTATTTATGGAAAAACTGAGGAATAGATTAAAATATTGAAATCCCTGTTGGACCTGATGACCTGGGGTTTTTTTTCTGACTTCTGCTCACTCTTTGTGATGAGTTTGGTATGTTCTACTTTAGTATTGTGTTTTATATGGTATACTTCGGTTTTCTCCTACCTGCCAATACAAGCATAAGATAGGGTGACTCCTACTGTATAGTAGAATAGCAGTGGTAGCTCGAGGGTTAAGGTACTGGATTAGTAATCAGAAGGCTACTAGTTCATTGGTGCAGTACTCCCAAGTTGCCACTGTTGGGCACCTGAGCTATAGCCCTTAACCCTTAACCTATTGGCGCTGTGGATAAGAGTACCTGGTAAATGTGGTGCAAGTGGCGAAAGAATACATATAGCATAGTATGATTCTTCTTTTGCATTTCAGCTTTCTGTAGGAGAGCTTTAAGGCTCTCCTCAACCAAACAGAGTGTTGTGCTAGTGTCAGAGGTCACCGGAATGCTTAATGGCATTGAGTATATCCAAATGATGGAGGGAGGGGCTGGCAGGTTTGCATTAACTAAGTTAAAAAGCTGGTTAAACAATTTGACACTGTCCACAGTCATAAAATTCCATATATGTTTTTATTTATGGGAAAACTGAGGACTAAATTAAAATACTGAAAGCACGGTGGTAAAGCTGGTAAAGTTGGTGCTGTAGGACAGCATGGGCCCTGATGACCTGGGGTTTTTTTCTGACCTCTGCTCACTCTTTGTGATGAGTTGGTATGTTCTACTTTAGTATTGTGTTTTATACGGTATACTCCGGTTTTCTCCTACCTGCCAATACAAACAAGCATAAGATATAGTAGTAGTAGTTGTAGAATAGTAGGTATAGTATAGTAGATATAGCAGTAGTAGCTCAAGGTTTAAGGTACTGGATTAGTAATCAGAATTATAAATTAAAATATTGAAAGCACGGTGTTACAGTTGGTAAGGTTGGTGCTGTAAGACAACATGGGCCCTTTCTGACCCCTGCTCACTCTCTGTGATGAGTTTGGTATGTTCTACTTTAGTATTGTGTTTTATACTGTATACTCCAGTTTTCTCATACCTGCCAATACAAGCATAAGATAAACTGGATACAAATTTACTTAGTAGTAAGTTAGTACTTTTCACCTGGCAGTGGTATTTTAGGGGGACTAGTAATCATAACGTCGCTGATTCTAGTTCAACAACTGTCAAGAGAGCGAGAGAAACAATCAACTACCTATTCGCGTTAAAGTTGTTTGCTCTTGATTTTGATTAGTAGTGCCTGGAGTAAATCCGTGTTGTTTCTTTTACTAGCAGGAACTCTTAGCCTCACCCGTTTTCCGGACAATCCCGCCTCCTCATACTGATTGGCTATAATTCCTATACACATATTTTTTGATTGGTTTAATACTCAATACATATAAAAAATAGCGGTATGGCAATAATCTTAACCAATCAGAGTTTAAAAGGCGGGGATTTGTATAAATACGGGTAGAAATGAACCAAATATCCGTTTGTAGTCTGGCGGAAAGCGTACACAGTGGCGTGAGGTTTACAGTAAACGTCAGGGAGTTATTAATGATAAGAATGTGTTTGTCAGCGCTATAAACACAGAGTTTTGTTTGGGAAATTGTGTTTCTGAGGTGTTCTGAAGACAAATGGCACGGTAGGTTGATTCATTAGTGTGTTTATGGTGAAAAAGATTGTACTCAGCGTTCAGTAATACTGACTTTTTAATCTTTAGGCTTGTTCATTACATGTCTGAATATTTATGGCTCTTTAACATTTCTGGTGTTAAAGCTTAAACTTCTGTGTTAAAGCTTTAAAAATCCTGTTTATTTGTAAACATTACAGTTTGTATAACACTTGGGGAGGAAACTAGCATTCAACCACTAGTTTTTATTTATTATAGTTCCATTACTTGTATTCATAGTAATATGAGAGAGTACATTACTAGAGTTTATTACTATATACATCACTAGAGTTTATTACTATATACATTACTAGAGTTTATTACTATATAAATCACTAGAGTACATTACTATATACATCACTAGAGTACATTACTATATACATTACCAGAGTACATTACTATATACATCACTAGAGTTTATTACTATATACATTACCAGAGTACATTACTATATACATTACCAGAGTACATTACTATATACATTACCAGAGTACATTACTATATACATTACCAGAGTACATTACTATATACATTACTAGAGTTTATTACTATATACATCACTAGAGTTTATTACTATATACATTACCAGAGTACATTACTATATACATTACCAGAGTACATTACTATATACATTACCAGAGTACATTACTATATACATTACTAGAGTTTATTACTATATACATCACTAGAGTTTATTACTATATACATCACTAGAGTACATTACTATATACATTACCAGAGTACATTACTATATACATTACCAGAGTACATTACTATATACATTACCAGAGTACATTACTATA
Source organism: Trichomycterus rosablanca (assembly GCF_030014385.1). Classification (NCBI taxonomy): domain Eukaryota; kingdom Metazoa; phylum Chordata; class Actinopteri; order Siluriformes; family Trichomycteridae; genus Trichomycterus; species Trichomycterus rosablanca. The sequence goes on from NC_085993.1 coordinate 39,716,029, forward strand.
TACATTACTAGAGTTTATTACTATATACATCACTAGAGTTTATTACTATATACATTACCAGAGTACATTACTATATACATTACCAGAGTACATTACTATATACATTACCAGAGTACATTACTATATACATTACTAGAGTTTATTACTATATACATCACTAGAGTACATTACTATATACATCACTAGAGTACATTACTATATACATCACTAGAGTACATTACTATATACATCACTAGAGTACATTACTATATACATCACTAGAGTACATTACTAGAGTACATTACTATATACATCACTATATACATCACTAGAGTACATTACTAGAGTACATTACTATATACATTACTAGAGTACATTACTAGAGTACATCACTAGAGTACATTACTAGAGTACATTACTATATACATTACTATATACATTACTAGAGTACATTACTAGAGTACATTACTAGAGTACATTACTAGAGTACATTACTAGAGTACATTACTAGAGTACATTACTAGAGTACATTACTAGAGTACATTACTAGAGTACATTACTATATACATTACTAGAGTACATTACTAGAGTACATTACTAGAGTACATTACTAGAGTACATTACTAGAGTACATTACTAGAGTACATTACTAGAGTACATTACTATATACATTACTATATACATTACTAGAGTACATTACTATATACATTACTAGAGTACATTACTATATACATTACTAGAGTACATTACTATATACATTACTAGAGTACATCACTAGAGTACATCACTAGAGTACATCACTAGAGTACATCACTAGAGTACATCACTAGAGTACATCACTAGAGTACATCACTAGAGTACATCACTAGAGTACATTACTAGAGTACATTACTATATACATTACTAGAGTACATTACTATATACATTACTAGAGTACATTACTATATACATTACTAAAGTACATTACTATATACATTATTTTTATTTATTTAGTAGGATTTTAACATCATGCTTTACACACTTTGGTTACATTCATGACAGAACAGTCAAGTCACCTTTATTTCAAAAGCACATTTAAAAGACAACGAGTGTCGGCCAAAGTGCCGTACAATAATATAACATTTAAATACCACTTAACTGTGCAATCATTTAACAAGGACAATTAACATACATACAAACAAGTCTAATAAATCAAATCAAATAAATAAAACCACTAAAAAAAGATAAAAATGACTAAACTGGCGTGACGGACACAACCTAGACAGAACAAGCATTGAATACATATTCATTAAAAGGACCCAAATGCCAAAGAAAACAAATGGGTTTTTAAATTTGACTTAAAAGCATCTATTGTGGGGGATTCTTTTATAAAAAGTGGAAGGCTGTTCCAAAGTTTTTCGGCAGCTACAGAAAAGGCCCGGTCACCCTTGAACCTCATCTGAGAGTGTGGAATGGCTTAGAGCAACTGGTTAGAAGATCATAAAGCTTGTGAGGTGGAATGAAAACAGAGAAGGTCAGATATAGCTATATAGATAGATAGAGATATAGCTCGGGGCCAAGCCATGCCATGCAAAGCCTTAAAAACGAATAATAAAACTTTAAATTCTATTCTATATTTTACTGGTAACCAGTGCAATGACGCAAGTGGGGGTAATGCTTTCCCTTTTCTTGGTACCAGTCAGGAGCCTCGCGGCTGCATTTTGTACCAGCTGTAGACGTGACGAGCTTGACTGACCGATCCCCAAGTACAGCGAGTTGCAGTAGTCGATGCGAGAGGAAATAAAAGCATGTACAACTGTTTCCAAGTCCTTAAAAGACAGGATGCTTTTTATTTTTGCTATACTCCTAAGTTGAAAGAAGCTACCTCTCACAACAGCATTAACTTGTTTCTCAAACTTAAGAACACATAGTTATTTCTTACACTCAGTTCAGTTTAATGTCAGACACAGTCATGGACAATTTTGTGTCTCCAATTTACCTCACTTGCATGTCTTTGGACTGTGGGAGGAAACCAGCGCTCCCGGAGAAAACCCACGCAGACACGGGGAGAACATGCAAACTCCACACAGAAAGGACCCGGACCTCTCCACCTGGGGATCGAACCCAGGACCTTCTTGGTGTGAGGTGACGGTGCTACCCACTGAGCCACTGTGCCGCCCCGTGTACATTTAAAGGATACGTTAAAAATATGAATGTATAAAATATGTTGGCATTTACATTTTCGGCATTTACATTTTCGGCATTTAGCAGACGCTTTTTTACAGTACTGTGACAGTATACAGTCTAAGCAATTGAGGTTTAAGGTCCTTGCTCAAGGGCCCAACAGTGGCAACCTGGCAGTGGTGGGGCTTGAACCAGCAGCCTTTTGATTACTAGTCCAGTACCTTAACCACTAGGCTTTAACTGCCCCTAGTATTGGTAAGGAACATTTTAGCAGGTAGTAAAGGTATACTATGGTTTTTAAAGATAAGATTATGTACAACACTTGAATTAAAAAGCCAAAGAACCACAGCATAAACCTTAAACATTTCTCCCAAGTGGAAGGTTAATGGAACCACATATTGTCCCCGAACATATATTTTGCTTTGAGACAAATAATTAGGAAGTTAAAACCGAGGCCAACAGAGTGAAAAGATGACCTGAAAACAGCAGGAACAGAAACTCCTATGCTATGCAGTACAGCACATACAATTATTGTTACTGAAGTAAACATACGTGCTGTGAATGTACCAGAACAAACATTTTTTAGCAACATTTTACTTTTAATATTGAACCAAGAATAGGACGTACAATAATGACATTGTTGAGAACAAAAAATATCTCCCCAATCCTTTTCCCACCACTCTCAGTTGGCATAGTCAAAGTTAGCTGTGACATTTTAGAATTTAACGTCATCGGCTCAGAAACTAAATCTGTTTGTTTTAGCAAGACTTTGAGTATGATCATAGAGCCACAATTATTCAAATCTGGTTTCTAAATCAGAAGGTTAGAAACGGGATTGCTCTGCCTTACCAATCATAGTTTTCAAAAGGATTTACACAGGCACACTCTATCACTTGTAAAGCCTTCCCAGAAGAGAGGAGCCTGTTATATCTGGTAAGAAGGGGTGCAACCCCATTGTTTTGGAATGGGATGTACGACAAGCTCATGGTTCGGTGTCCACAGACTTTTCTTCATATAGTGTATAGTGTAATTATCTTTGCTCTAGGTTGGTATGTGTGTGCACAAAGCTTACCCGAGTTGCTACATGTTTATCAGATTTTAATAACAGATTTTTTTGCAGGATTGGCCTGATGTCACCCAACCAAGTACAGACATTAAAGAAGTAAATGAGTGAATGGCTCAAAGCTCAAGGTAGGTTTTTTTTAATCAATGTATTATTTCTCTTGAAGAGTCTGAAAGATGCAAGCAGACAGAAATTTGTTTAATAAAATGTAATTATTAAGCACAGATTATTACACATTCACTGCAGTTTTGTAGGTGGATGTTAGGCCATTTTGGATAGAGCAATTCTATTCAATTCTATAATTCTATTTGTCAAAGGAAACAACTCTCTTACAAATGTATTGTAAAAGTTTGCTTTGAACAGTTGGTGGTAGGGATGTCCCGATCACGTTTTTTTGTTCCCGATCCCGATGCGATCTTTAATTTTGATCCCGATCCGATACCGAGTCTCAAACCGATACTTGTATTTTCTAGATATTGTCTAGATAAGAACACACAGTGCACACTTCAAGTACATTACAGTTATTCAAATTAATCCAATGTATATGTTTAACAACTGAATAGCTCTGCAGTGCTGTAGGAAAAAAATTGCCTGCATCCAAGCTATTGCTTAATGTTCTTTTGTTTTTACAAAATGAAAGTAATCAAACTTAGTGCAGCATTGTAGTAGTAAAACTAGAACACTCGAAATGAAGTGAAGGTTCTTTTTGAGGAAAATCAGCATCTCTGCCGTGTTAGCGGACAGCCGGTTCCTCTTCTCATCATATAATAATAAACTCGCTGTATTCGACTGAGTGTTTATTTTTTAGGTGCCAGATCAAATTGGTAGTAATTGTAGATCGTTTGGTTAAATGATATCTGGTTTGTTTCTACGCGAAGTGTTTTGACCCTTTGGGGCTTCCATAGTGCATCGAATAGTGTGCTTGGCTAACGCGATGACTAGCTGTCCGCTATTCGCTACCGTAACAGAAGTTAATAAAGCGTTATGCTCCCAACAATTTGTGAATATACGGTGTATTTATTTCTTTATTAAGCAAGTGCAGCACTACGACGCTCGGTTACATAACTAAGCCAATCACGGCGCTTGATACTGAGATGTCGTTCAGTCTTGTAACACGTAAACTCATAAAAGCTGTGTGTTATGGTCCTGAAGTTTTCATACTCGGATTAAAAGTTATTGTTTTGTGAACCGGAGTGATCCTCGACTCACACACCATGTAAATAGTAAAATTCTACAGTAATGAACGCAGCTCTGCTCCTACCGCCTCGTGAAACGATCGCATTGCAGACATTACTCTTCACTGTTGGTCTCGTTTCACTTTCCAATTTAAAGTATTTCCACACAGCGGACATGCTGACGTAAAACTAAAGATCGGGCTTAGGATCGGCCTTAGCTGATACCGATCCTCAAAGCCGATACCGATCAGTTAAAAAAATGCCTTGATCGGCCCCGATTCTGATCTTTGAGATCGGATCGGGACATCCCTAGTTGGTGGTGTATAAAGTGTTCAAAATGCCTTTCTATCACTTTACTTAAATCTCAGTAAAGTGATACTCTAGATTTAAAAATTGTACTGGCGGCGCAGTGGTAAAAGTATGCTCGCCCACCATCGCTGAAATCCAGAGATCCGGGGTTCAAATCTTGGTGGTGCTCTTAGCCAGTCAGGCATTTGCACAGACATAATTGGCTTATATTCAAAGGTAGGGATGGTTGAAACATCCCAGCCATTGGGAGGTGCACTTTTAGAGTCGGTCCCAAGCCCGGATAAAACAGAAGGGTTGTGTCAGGAAGGGCATCCGGTGTATAAACTGCCAAGTAGGGTGTAAGAGAAGACTATTGACCCTCTTGGGGAAACAGCAGTACAAGAGAAGGGTTGTAAAAACAGAAAGGAAAAGACAACTAAGTGAAAAACCTTGGGGGAAAAAACGTAAGATGCAGACTTAAGAGCTGCTAGACAAAACTGCACACATAGTGTATAGTTATTTACACTGTAGGGGTTCCCTTTTAAAACAAGTAATGTACTTTGTTATATTATTATGAATAATAGAATACACATATTATATCAGATCTGCTGTGGTGGATTCTAAATACAGGAGCAGCCGGAAAAAAAAACTCCAGAAAGGAATCAGACCTTTTGTAATAGTGGAAAATAATGCTGTTATGGATTTTTTCATTCATTCGTGATAATTACCTGCATTATCCCAGAAACACTCTGAATGAAAGACAGATGCTGGACAGGGCTCCAATCAGAGGACATCACACACACACTCATTCACTTTCACGCTTACTCACTTACATCCAGGGGCACTAAAAGCAGACGGTCAGCTTGATGCGTGTTGTTGAGATATGGGTAAAGAAACCTTATACCCTGAGGTTACTGTGGCGGACACTGGAAAATCATGCCAGACAGTGTAGGCAAGGATTGAACACTAGGTGCCATTAACTCTAGGTGCTGTGTAGCACCTGCTTTAACTAAAATTATATTAGCAATAATGGGCAGCATAGTGGCACAACAGGTCATACTTTTTTTATTAAAAAAAGACAATTAATGACAATACATTTTATTAGCCACCTTTTTACCAACTATGTCTTTCCTCATGTCTTTAACTACACCCAGTGCATCCACTAAATTACATTGTATATCTGTTAAATGTTGGTGCAATACATGAAAAGTAAAACACTATTTTAATGATGCATCAGTTAGTACATAATATTTAGTAAATCACTATGATAGAGGATGCAGTATCTTCATTCATGCCTTCATACTGGAATCAGCACTAAGGCCGCTCTGATATGTGTCCTCAGTGGCTTGGTTCACACCATCATGCCTTATTTGTGAGCCCAACTCAGGATTCAAACCCCTTGAATTTAGGTACTGCTGTTACCAGCAGTGTAGGGGTGGCACAGTGGCTAAGTGGGTAGCACTGTCACCTCATAGCAAGAAGGTCCTGGGTTCGATCCCCAGGTGGGCCGGTCCAGGTCCTTTCTTGTGGAGTTTGCATGTTCTGTCCGTGTGGGTTTCCTCCAGGTGCTTCAGTGAGGTGCAAGTGAGGTGCAAGTGAGGTGAATTGGAGATACTAAAATGTCCAAGACTGTGTTTGATATAATCTTGTGAAATGATAAATCTTGTGTAATGAGTAACTACCGTTCCTGTCATGAATGTAACTAAAGTATAAAACATGACGTTAAAACCCTAATAAACAAATAAACAACCAGCAGTGTAGATCCGGCCATCACACCACACAAGCTTCCACCTACACACAACATTATGCATTTAAAACATAAACGCAGTTCATACAAAAAAAGTTTACCTCCTGACTAAAAATAGAACAGTAACATTTCCAGTCAGCAGACAGGTGGGATTGTACAGAAGAATTTCAGCTGAACATGGCCCCTCTATTACCACACCACTCTGGCCACATGTCATTTACAAGTCAAAACCAGACCGACAGCCTCAGCCCTGTCAGACTGTTTAAATAAACCGTTAGTAGCTGCTGCTTTTTCAGAGGAAGCATTACAGTCAGACTGTGGTCGACCTTTTTTTTTTAGCCTAGCTGCAGATCTGAGTTATCTTATTATTATTTATATTTTTTTGTGGTTGGTATAAAAAGGTTGAGATGTAAACCAGCTCCGTTGCCACTTGTATTTTGTTTTACTTTGAGGCCTAAGTTTAACTGGTGTTACAGGTCAAGTTTATTTTGACCGATATTGTGACAGACTTAGGAAATGAAAGCTTACAATGTTTTTTAAAGCATGTTGGGTACATAGCTGTGACACTTTCAGCCCATCACCAGTATTAAAATTATCTAAAGTTTGAACCCTAGTGGGCGGTGGCTCAGTGGGTAGCACTGTCATCTCACAACAAAAAGGGTTTGATTCCCAGGGGGAGAGGTCCGGGTTCTTTCTGTGTGGAATTTGAATGTTCTCAGAATACAGATACAGAATGGTCAATGTTCTCTGTGTGACATTAAAGACTTTAACTGATGAATCTTGTGTAACGAGTAATTACCTGTCCTGTCATGAATGTAACCAAAGTGTGTAAAACATGACTTTAAAATGCTAATAAATAAATAAATGGAACCATAGCAGCTTCTCTGTTGGTCCATACCTGACACCGTAGCCTTTATGTCCTCTGGCATCAATGAGTCTTGGCCACCTAACAACCTGTCAGTGGTTCACAGCCTACCCCTTCTCGGACCACTATTGGTGGGCAGTCAACAAACAGAGGTGCCTGTAAGCACCTCTTGCTGGTTTGGTGTTACATTAACCCAGTTGACTTATGCTACTCATATCTGCTGCATTTAACATGTGCACTGTGAGTAACTGCCATCAGCCAATATTTAATACATATTATAACAACTGTTACATAATAGGCATGGTCATGCACATTTTTGGTGCTAAGGTGGCCCAGTGGTAAATTACTCTAGCCCACCAATTATTGGATCCAGGGTTTGAATTCACAGAGGGGAAATCTGCCTAATTTTGGTTTAAACAAATGACATTGGGTTTGTTTTAATATTATTCAATAATGTTTATCTCCATAGCAAATTAATTAATGTTCACCACTGAAGTGAGAACTTTTCTGTCACTTGGTCACAGGTTCCATTTAAACTTGCAGCAAATGTTAATCAGTGTAGAGAAAACAGACCTGCAGTTTGTACCTTTTACAGCTGATTGTTCCTTGTTCCCTCTGGAGCTCAGTTTTCCACTCAGTGTGTTAGTCCCACCTATTCTTCTTATCTCGCTCTCTTAGTAACACCTAATTAATTTTCCTGGACTTTAAGCTTGTTAAAATTGAGCGGCATCCCTCAGCTATCAGATAACTCGCTGAATCACTGCTTTATCTGAGCTGTCGCTCTCCCTGATTGAGCCGAGTCTTCTTCATATCTGACTCTGTTTGTTCCTAGCATGGAGGTCACATCGCTTCAGGGCCTGTAAGTCTGAACAAAGGTTTGGTTTTGAGGTTTTTAAGTATTCAAAATTTGACGTTCTTTAAAAATACATTTGATATTTGTATCAAACATCTGCACACGCAGAAAATGAAGAAGAAAGTTATGTTCAGTTCAATGTTGGCAACATACACTGATCAGCCATAACATTAAAACCACCTCTTTGTTTCTGCACTCACTGTCCATTTTATCAGCTCCACTTACCACATAGAAGCACCTAGTTCTACAATTACTGACTGTAGTCCCCTTTCCTGCTGTTCTTTAATGGTCAGGACCCCCACAGCACCACCACAGAGCAGGTATTATTTAGGTGGTGGATCATTCTCAGCACTGCAGTGACAATGACTTGGTGGTGGTGTGTTAGTGTGTGTTGTGCTGGTATGAGTGGATCAGACACAGCAGCGCTGCTGGAGTTTTTAAATACCGTGTCCACTCACTGTCCACTCTATTAGACACACCAACACCTAGTTGGTCCACCTTGTAGATGTAAAGTCAGAGAAGATTGCTCATCTATTGCTGCTGTTTGAGTTGGTCAACTTCTAGACCTTCATCAGTGGTCACAGGATGCTGCCCATGGGGTGCTGTTGGCTGGATATTTTTGGTTGGTGGACTATTCTCAGTCCAGCAGTGACAGTGAGGTGTTTAAAAACTCCAGCAGCACTGCTGTGTCTTATCCACTCATACCAGCACAACACACACTAACACACCACCACCATGTCTGTGTCACTGCAGTGCTGAGAATGATCCACCACCCAAATAATACCTACTCTGTAGTGGTCCTGTGGGGGTCCTGACCATTGAAGAACAGAATGAAAGGGGGCTAACAAAGCATGTAGAGAAACAGATGGAATACAGTCAGTAATTGTAGAACTAGGTGCTTCTATATGGTAAGTGGAGCTGATAAAATGGACAGTGAGTGTTGAAACAAGGAGGTGGTTTTAATGTTATGGCTGATCAGTGTATGTTAAAATACCTGAAAAAGAACAGCAGTGGAAATAATACAAATAATACAGATTCAATCACAATAAGTGGACACAGGTCAGAAGTTTTAAACACAATGGAGCTATTGACCACTAAAAAGATTTGCTGCACTGTGATTCTATGCAGCTAGCACATGTTTAACTTGTTTAATATTTGGCCATCAGGTGTTCCCTTTGGCAGAGGCTTGTGCTCCCTGATATAGGGCTTTAAGTGTTTAACCCCAAAACAGGGACACTGTTTCTTATTGTGTGTTTGTTATTGATATACCATTTTAAACCTGGTGTCTGGTGTCTTTTGCATACATGTTTTAATTTTGTTTTTGGTTGCTTGGGTCCCCTTTCCAACTGGATCAGAATTAGCAACCATCCATCAGTCGAATGTGCCAAGCAGCAGTCTGTACTGTCTTTAAAAGGATCCCCATAATGCACAGCAATATTTTCTTTGCAAAGCTGGCATTTCATGTCATCTTTTTACCTGTTCATTAACAGGTATAAAATTCTCTTGGTGTTGTATTTTAATTTGCTTTGCAACATTGTTTTGTTTTCATGATATTTTCATTCATTCATTCATTTTCTTATCCGCTTATCCAATTAGGGTGCTGGAGCCTATCCCAGCTTTTAAATAGGCGCAAGGCACACAGTAACACCCTGGACCGGATGCCAGTCCATCGCAGGGCAGACACACATACACTCATACACACACCCATTCACCTATAGGGCAATTCAGTGTCTCCAATTAACCTGGAGCTCCCGGAGGAAACCCACACAGACACGGGAAGAACATGCAAACTCTGCACAGAAAGGACCCGGACCGCCCCACCTGGGGATCAAACCCAGGACCTTCTTGCTGTGAGGCGACAGTGCCACCCACTGAGCTGCCGTGCCGCCCACCATGTTTTCAACCATTTTAAATATATAATCTGATGTCTCGATCCAAGTACTTTCATATACGGAAGTCTAAATCAATATGTACGTTCATCTAAAAAAATCAAGCTGCCCATTTCTGTATTCATATTGCACTTAATAACAAGCAAAAAAATTGCTTACATTTTTTCTTATGAGAAATGGTTCCACGGCTTTCCTTTTTGGTTGCATGAAATTGGCTGTAGTGGTTACAAGGTGAACCACAGTTGCATACTTAATAAAATGCTAGACATTTACCATGGGATCTTATTGTGCCTTATGTCTCTTTTTTATTATTATTATTATTTATTATTTTATTATATTTTTGGTAAGCAGTAGCAAAGAGCAAGTCACTTTTAAGGGTGTGTTTATAACCAGCAGTGTGTTGGAATGTTAAGAAGCCAGCTCGCCTTTGTGCATTTTAGATTCTGTTCTCTTGGTCATGTGATACTTTTGCTTTAATTACATTGTATTTCCTTTTCACAGTGTCATGCTGATTTTCCATTAAGTAAAGAAAAAAGACGTAAACTGTTCGTAACTCAAGGGTCTACTGTATTTAGAACAGGCCGATTTTCTAATATAGGAAACTCTGTATTACATCTGCTATGTAATTTAGATTTGGTGTTGCTCTGAAGTGTTGTATTAATCCAGGTAATGTTTTCCAGCATTTAGATTAGTGTCTTTCTACTTCCTTGTCAGATTTTCCAAAATAATGCAAGATTGTGTTTTTATTTTTGCTCCAATCTGTTGTACTAGCTATTACACAATGTAGATTTGACCATGTGATGCTCAAATATTCTACAGGAATTTTTGTAATACTTTCTCATCGTTGTCAACAGCCCAGTCAGACTAGAATTAATGTATTCTGTAATAATCAACCATATTAAAACATTTTCTATTTTATTTTATAAGATCATCATCTTGTCTCAAGAGATCCATGTTTAATTCTTCATGTCTTGAAGCTGCTCAGTCATGTGTGTGGCGGCTCTGGTATTTGTAATTCAGGTGTAACCGGTGTGCTGCGTTTCTCACCGGCATGTATTTCCTGCCAAACTGCTACAGCTAACTAGATGCAGTGTTTGAAGAAAAGCTTCATGCCTCTGGGTAGTTCAGTCACTCTGTTTTGTGTTGGCATTGTCGTAGGTCCCGACATCAGCAGGTTTATCAGAAACTTGAAAGTGCTGTAGGTGCAGTTCTTGTTCCACCTCTTCATTAGAAGTGAACGCACACCTGCACTCAACAGGTTATGCAGATTTCCCAAACCTGTATGGTCCCGAATTCTCTTATTAAACTTATCTGTAATGTTAGGACACACATGCACACATGCACATTAGTAATACACTGACGTACCAAGATTATGCTTTTGGTATGCACGCTTAGGATTATGATGTAAACTTGGTTCTAATAGGGCAGGTGTAGCCTAGCGGTTAAGGTACTGGACTAGTAAACAGAAGGTTGCTGGTTCAAACCCCACCACTGCCAGGTTGCCACTGTTGGGCCCTTGAGCAAGGCCCTTAACCCCTTAATTTCTTAGACTGTATAATGTGTAGGGCAGGTGTAGCCTAGCGGTTTAGGTACTGGACTAGTAATTAGAAGGTCACTGGTTCAAAACCTCCACCACTACCAGGGTGCTGCTGGTGGTACGGGTGTGCTAAGCAAGGTCCTTAACCCTCAATTGCTTAGACTGTATACTGTCACAGTACTGTAAGTCACTTTGGATAAAGGCGTCTGCTAAATGCTGAAAATGTAAAAGTAATAGTTCATAACTAAACATACATTCCTTACAATGAGTTGTTAGGTAAGAAATGTCACTTCCACTTGTGACTTCCACTTAATTTTGACAGAATGGGCACAAATTCCCATACACAGACATAAATCTTGTGAAAAGTCTGCTCAGAAGGCTGGCTGTTATAACTGGAAGGATAACTCAGGTCACTTTTAATACCCTTTGTTTATGTAATAGGGTTTTTAACAAGCTCACAGTCAGATGTCCAAATACTTTTGGCCACCATATAGTGTGCTTTGCCCAAGAAGAAGAAGGATGCCTTTATTTGTCATATATACATATACAGGTGTACAGTACAATGAAATGCTTTTTCCACATATCCCAGCTTGTTTGGAAGCTGGGGTCAGAGCACAGCGTCAGCCAATGTACAGCGCCCCTGGAGCAAACAGAGTTAAGGGCCTTACTCAAGGGCCCAACAGTGGCTGGATTTGAACCGACCATCTTCTGATTGAAAGCCCAAGCTCTACACACTAGGTGACCACTGACTTAATGCATTGAGATGTAGGTAGGATTCTGCTGACAGTTGAATCTTGATTGGCTACTGACTTTGTTTTGTTTTTAGAATAATTATTTGAAAGGATGAGCTAGTTCTGGTCTTAAGATTTGTGGTGTTATGCTTTTAATGCATATTTTTTTTCCTTATTATGTAACCAGTATAAAGGTGCATTGACATGAAATACTAAAATGTGTTTAATATTTAAATAGGTTTGTGTTGAGCTTGTCTGTTAATAACTAATTCCAGTCAGTTATTGGTTAAAGAATTCTGGCAAAATTTGGCATCCTTACTACTTGTTTACCGTCCTTAGATTTTAGGAAATGTCTTGGTTGTCGTTTAAGCCGTTCCTCGGTTCACATCTGAATGTGCTGTGTAGATTTTGAGCATAATTAAGTTTGCACTGTTCTGTCAGTAACTCTCCTGGTGCCTGGAAACGTTATTCACAGGTGATCAGCAGGTGATCTCAGGTGACACCGTGTCTTGCTTCCAGCCACCGTTACGTTCTCGGCAGGCAATATTGAGCAACGTCACCTGGGAGCAGCTATGTTTACATACAAATCTGATAAGAGGTTCCTTTTGCTGACTCAGACTGAACTGATGTGCACAAAAGCTTACCAGTCTATATGCGGCTTACATGTACTGAACTCATAAAATGATAATGTTTCTAATATCAACATAACCATAATAAAGAGCTCTAAACCCTGTCAAGTAGAATGAATATAAATGTGACACTTTTTTAACTATATTTATACTTACATTGTCAGTATTTAGCAGACGCCTTTATCCAAAGCGACTTACAATTGAGACAGTATACATTGTAAGCAATTGAGGGTTGAGGGCAGCCCCGGTTCTGGACTGCTTTGCTTGGGGGGGCAGTAAAACCTAATGAGGGGGCATGTTGATAGTCATGTTTTTGAAGCCAGAAATATATTCAAGGCTTGATTTGTGCATGAATGATGACAGCCAAGCTATTGATACTGGCTTAAAGTGATGTATGAGGTAAAGAAATAAAAATGCATGTTTTCGAACTTAAACTTAAAACCCAATGATTAAAAAATACATGTTGATTATGTAAATGGAGAAAAAAGATTATCTAATTGTATTTCATTTTAATACGCCCCCTTAATTAAATTGCCATTACTAATAGAACAACTCTATTTCTTGAAAGGCTTTAATACAAATTTAAGTCAAAGCTGACAAATGTACCTACACACAGACTGAGAATATTCAAACGTGGAAATAGGAATGAGTGAGAATATTTATATTATTGGGAAATTAAAATATAAAGAAAACAAAAGAATACTAATTCTGTAAAAAAAAAGTGTTTACCAGTATACCTGCCTCTCGCTCACACTAACAGAACATATACTGCCGAACTGAACTGTTTGGGGCAGTCTGCCGATTTTTATATGACTCAAAGAGCCAATCAGGAATAAGCAAGGAAATATCTTCACACTGTAAAACAAAATGCATTTTTGTGATTGGTTCAGAGATCATTTTAAAAATAGCCGTTGCTTGCATTGTGCTTGGGGGGGCAAAGACACAATTTGGGGGGGCAATTACTTGTAATTAAGTAATCCATCATAGTTTTAGGTTAGTGTTTACTGTTTTTAATTAGGTGGTCAATCTAGTATTTTTATTCTGTGATTAATAAATTCTTCATTACTGCTGTATGTATGCAAGTTTCTGTACATGCACATACTGCTACATACAGCCATGGCTAACCAGTCACGATCATTGAGTCTGTATAGAAACCACACATTCTTTCTTTTATCACCACCCTAAATGTCTCGTTACTAATATGGCGTTCAAATATGAGATGCGAGGAGAACATGAAACAATGCTGCCCAACCTGTCCAACCTGTAACAGGAAAGACGCTTTGGTTTTGACTTTGGGTTTTTCTGTTTGCATTTTTTTAAATTATGCAAATGTCAGCCATGCTGGAGGTATGAAGGGACAAGACGGTGCAAAGGCACTTTGTATATTGTGTATATTGTTAGGTTGTTGTGTGTAGCTCTTCTGTGTTTTTGTTTTTGATGGCATTTAAGCATCGTTCAGTTTCCAGACAACAGTTATTAATATTGCATGTGTCCATTAGTATCTTCACATCATGGCTCATAATATATTACATAATATTAGAAACATTTTCATTTCAGTTTACAGTAAAAAAATAAATAAAAATGATGTATGAAACGGTAGGGATCGCACTAGATTTTTCTTTAACTCTATAACGATGCAGCACTAAACTGTAGCAACGTGATTATTGATAAGAAACGTAGACAAGATTGTTTGCTAGGAAATAATAAAAGTAATATCAACACACTTAGTTGGTCTCACTATGTATCAAAATGAATAAGGTCACTCCTAACAACAATATAGTTCAAATTCAACATGTGCATAAAAGGTAAACAATCCTTCTATGCTGGTTTTTATTTTAGTACTAACTGGACATTTAGCAGGTCAAGGCTATTTCTTTTATATGAGGTAATAGCATCTGATAAAAGTATAAACAGGTTTGTATACTTTATCAAGAGCAATGTAACAGTAAAAGTACCACCATGACTGGTTCAGCGTTCAAAATGTTAAGTTGGTAGCAAATGATCCATTATAAGAACTACTTAATTAAACATGCTAATGAAACCATATAGATCTGCATATTTTAGCTCCTCCTGATTACATCAGCGCAGCTATTATAAGACAATAAGCAGAGTTTTACCTTTATACGAACACGATGCAAAATATCCAAATAATTTATTTGGATAAAAAAATCTGTGTGTAACTTTAACATGCAGTCAGACTTCATACTGATGTAAATCAACTTTCCTGGTTGTGATTTTAATGCTCAACAGTTTCGTCGTTCATGATTTAAATAACATTAAAGCATTACAAAGTTTTCCTGTTCAAAAAAGGACAAATTTGCTGTTTTATAGACAAAAACCGCAAGCTTTTCTTACTCTTGCTTCCCTATTTCTGCATTACGCAGCATGAGCTTAATGCACCTGTAAAGTATTCTGAAACCTCTGCACCAGTGGCTTTGATTTCATGACAGATGTTTCTTTTTTTTTGTTTCACTGTGCTAAACTGACTGACTTATTTTAATGATCTATGTTGTTATCACAGTGTCTTGCATTAGAGATTTGATTTTTTTGAAAGTGTTCTCTTGTGTACGACAGATGAAAGTTTAAAATAATCCAACAGCTTAATCTTTTTGGAATAGTACTGAACATTTTCCAACAGTTTTGTTTTTTGACTCCCTACACAAACTCTTATAGTCTATTAGGGGCTGATGCCAATTGCTGAAATTCCTTTAGCTACTTTAACTGATCTCTAATTTTCAAGTTTGTTGTTGTGCATTCATAGCCTTAAAAGTCCCCCATTGCCCACAAGCACATTGAAAAGAGGTTGTGTGACAATGCATGAAAAAGTAAAGAAAATGAACCTTTTTACTAAAAAGTGGACTTGAACCCTGGACAGAGGTAGGCAGTTTTAAATGTAACATTGTCAGGTTTGGTTCTGGTGAGGACAGACAAAGGGACAAACGCACACAGTTTATCATACAGCCCCTTGTGCTTGGACACATTTTCCATGTATTTGTGCTTTCATGTGTGTGTGCACGCAGTGAGGCACATAAGCAGATGCCATTTAAGTACTTAAAAGAGAAAAATCACCTGATACCAGTTTTTAGCTTTTCTGATCCTACCATCATTAGTGAAAGTCTTTGGTGTTGTGTTAGTCACGGCCAATTTTGTTTCCCTAATGTCTTGTGTAACCTGTAACTAACTGTCATGTCATGAATGTAACCATAGTGTAAAACATGATGTTAAAATCTTAATAAGCAAACTGTGCTATTCCTGCCCACAATGCACAGCTTATTTGTTGGTGGCAAAAATGTCATTATGAATGCAGCTTAAGAGACATTTATTCAGGTCTGTGTATGTATTTGGTATCTATTTGTATCTATGTATCTATTTGGAATAGAAACTCTGTATCCATATTACAGACTTTTTGTTTTATTTATATATATATATATATATTAGGGCTGTCGAAGTTAACGCGATAATAACGCATTAACGCGATTTCAATTTAACGCGATTAAAAATAATAGTGCCGTTAACGCAAATTCTAGTTAATGTTGAGACTTGACTGGTAAAACTACAACACTCGGTTACATTATGTTAACAAAAACGTTTTAATGTCGGACTTGCCACCGTTTTTCATTTGCGGTTTGTTAACATAATGTAACCGAGCGTTGTAGTGATGCACTTATAAAGAAATAAATACACGCTATATTCACAAGTTGTCGGGAGCAGAACACTTTTATTAACTTATTCTGTTAAGGTACCAAATACCGGAAAGCTGAGTCAAGCACGTTAGTCCATGCACTATGGAAGCCCCAAAGGGTCAAAACACACTCACTTCGTGTAGAAACGGCCATCAAACCATTGTCACAATACAACCACAGAAAAGTCTGATACAATAACTACGCCTTATCCCACCTAAAGCACCACTGATCTACAATGTTTGCTGATGGAGAAATTCTAACCTACAATCTGACATTTACTGCCTAGTATGTGAGTGAATAAAACTCCCTTACAGTTTTCTCTTGTCCCAGCAGTTTTTAACATCAGTACATTTAGCATAAAATGTGTTCACCATTTTAATTGTAACATTTCACATAAAAATCCTTGTTGTATAACATTTACACAGATTTTTTTTAATGCGATTAATCGCGATTAACTATGACATTCTGAGATTAATCGCGATTAAAAATTTTAATCGTTTGACAGCCCTAATATATATATAACTTCAGTGCTGCTAAATTAAATGACATTCCTCCTCTGTAATTTTTTCCATTGATAAAATTACAGACTGCACAGTTGACCTCCTTATGCCCAGTTTTCTCCAAACAGCTGAATTTGGTTCACATGAAACAGAAAATAAAAAATAAATACAAAAATCTGCCAATGGCTCATCTCAATTTTTCTACTGTGTGCTATAATACTATTTCTCTATAATCATGTGTAAATATAAATCTCTAAACCAAAACTGTGTGGTCGTCAGGTTTATTTATGCACAATCTGATCTGAAACCCAGGCAGTGAATAAGCCAGCCTCGTTTTACCTCAGGGTATCTGTACAGTACCGCTCATGCAGAAGCAACAAGGATCTTTAAATACGCTCGAGTGCTTCCCTTTGTTATTAGGTTGTTAATTAATGGGCAGAAACTCGACTCGAGGCAAAAGCTGCACGTGGAGTTTCACAGAGCCCACCTGGTCCTTCACTAAGCAACACACACACTTCATAAGTACATGCTAAATGGAGTCGATTAGTGGGGCCTGAGAATTTTTTTTTTTTTTTTTTTTTTTTTTTTTTTTCAACTCAATTTTGTTTTATTTGCTTTTTTTTCAAATTTATTTTCAAGGTGAGGAACAAGACTGGGTTTCTTATCTAGCAGAAACCAAACTGCCTAACTCAATGCTTGGGTGTCTAATAAATCATGAATAAAAGTGATTTTACTGTGCCCTTGTTTTGCCTAGTGATCTGTCTAATGAGATCTGATGTGATAATGTGTATCATTAGTGTATTTAATTTACCTTCATTATCGTTAATTTATCAGTCCAACCACTGTATTAAACAGTCACATGAATTAGTTTTTTTCATGTAATCTTCTGCTCAGAAAAACATCTCTGACCAGTTCCTAAGAGTTTATATAAGCATCAAGAACCTAATTTTTTTGTATGGGTTTTTTGTTTGTGAAAGTGCTTTTTGGTGCTCATGTGGCCATCAGATGTCTTTGTTTATTACACGTGTCAAACTCTAGGCCTGCAGGCCAAATCCAGCCCGCCACATTATTTTATGTTACTCGCGAGAGCTTAAAATACATGTAATTGTTTTAAAATACACTGTAAAATCATACATAAACTGCATCTCCCACAATGCATGCCGATTTAGTGACTCTCAAATTGACCGCATCCCGCCACTAGATGGCAGTTTCCACATCAGCGTTTAACTGAGGCAGTTTTCCGATAAGTGATGTTGAGAAATATTTACAAATAATCCCAAAACATACAAGATGAGAAATTGAAGCAGAAGGAAGAGAATGTAATGAAAGATGTGAAAGTGAATACAAGTTTGTGCTTCAAGAAGAATAACCAGAACGTCTCTTGTGTTATGAGGCCGTGTCTGTGGTAAAGGAGTACAATATAAATGTAGATATACATTATAAACATACAGAATAAATTTGGCACCAAACACAGAATTTAGCCTTCAAGAAAAACAACAAATTGTCCAAGACTTAAAAGGCAGACTGCAATCACAGCAGGATACGTTACAATCAGCCCTTTGAGGGCCACCATAATGCTGATTTGGCCCTAGGTAAAAATGAGTTTGACACCCGTTCATATAATATAATAGTGGGTATAAAAGATGCAGCTTGTTGTTAGGACATTCAAGTCAGTTGTTTGAATTCATTATCCATATTACAGAATTACACTGCAGTACTTTGTTGTACAACTAATGCAAGTGGAAATATTGGGGTCTAAACACTCTTAAATATCTTCACCAAAGGTTCATTTTTATTAGATAGATAATTTTTATGGTAATGCCAGTGTTGAATCTGATTTTAGCTTGTATTTGGCAGGTTTGTAACCTAAGGAGCCAACAAAAATATTTTTTCTATATATATCTAGCAAAGCTGTCTAATGTAGTACAGGTCCTTCTCAAAAAATTAGCATATTGTGATAAAGTTCATTATTTTCCATAATGTAATGATAAAAATTAAACTTTCATATATTTTAGATTCATTGCACACCAACTGAAATATTTCAGGTCTTTTATTGTTTTAATACTGATGATTTTGGCATACAGCTCATGAAAACCCAAAATTCCTATCTCAAAAAATTAGCATATTTCATCCGACCAATAAAAGAAAAGTGTTTTTAATACAAAAAAAGTCAACCTTCAAATAATTATGTTCAGTTATGCACTCAATACTTGGTCGGGAATCCTTTTGCAGAAATGACTGCTTCAATGCGGCGTGGCATGGAGGCAATCAGCCTGTGGCACTGCTGAGGTGTTATGGAGGCCCAGGATGCTTCGATAGCGGCCTTAAGCTCATCCAGAGTGTTGGGTCTTGTGTCTCTCAACTTTCTCTTCACAATATCCCACAGATTCTCTATGGGGTTTAGGTCAGGAGAGTTGGCAGGCCAATTGAGCACAGTAATACCATGGTCAGTAAACCATTCACCAGTGGTTTTGGCACTGTGAGCAGGTGCCAGGTCGTGCTGAAAAATGAAATCTTCATCTCCATAAAGCTTTTCAGCAGATGGAAGCATGAAGTGCTCCAAAATCTCCTGATAGCTAGCTGCATTGACCCTGCCCTTGATAAAACACAGTGGACCAACACCAGCAGCTGACATGGCACCCCAGACCATCACTGACTGTGGGTACTTGACACTGGACTTCAGGCATTTTGGCATTTCCTTCTCCCCAGTCTTCCTCCAGACTCTGGCACCTTGATTTCCGAAAACAGTACTTTGGACCACTGAGCAACAGTCCAGTGCTGCTTCTCTGTAGCCCAGGTCAGGCGCTTCTGCCGCTGTTTCTGGTTCAAAAGTGGCTTGACCTGGGGAATGCGGCACCTGTAGCCCATTTCCTGCACACGCCTGTGCACGGTGGCTCTGGATGTTTCTACTCCAGACTCAGTCCACTGCTTCCGCAGGTCCCCCAAGGTCTGGAATCGGCCCTTCTCCACAATCTTCCTCAGGGTCCGGTCACCTCTTCTCGTTGTGCAGCGTTTTCTGCCACACTTTTTCCTTCCCACAGACTTCCCACTGAGGTGCCTTGATACAGCACTCTGGGAACAGCCTATTCGTTCAGAAATTTCTTTCTGTGTCTTACCCTCTTGCTTGAGGGTGTCAATGATGGCCTTCTGGACAGCAGTCAGGTCGGCAGTCTTACCCATGATTGCAGTTTTGAGTAATGAACCAGGCTGGGAGTTTTTAAAAGCCTCAGGAATCTTTTGCAGGTGTTTAGAGTTAATTCGTTGATTCAGATGATTAGGTTAATAGCTCGTTTAGAGAACCTTTTCATGATATGCTAATTTTTTGAGATAGGAATTTTGGGTTTTCATGAGCTGTATGCCAAAATCATCAGTATTAAAACAATAAAAGACCTGAAATATTTCAGTTGGTGTGCAATGAATCTAAAATATATGAAAGTTTAATTTTTATCATTACATTATGGAAAATAATGAACTTTATCACAATATGCTAATTTTTTTAGAAGGACCTGTATATATAGGCTGATGCTGAAAATGTATGTTGTGCAGTATGTGCACATTGTCAGCTATTTGTTTTATGTCATTTTTTTAAATAATAATTGAGGTTCATATTTGTCTAAATATGAAAAGAGCTTTTGTTGTTTTAAAGTAACCTAAATTATTGAAAAGGATTTTGATTTGTAATTTGCAATATAGTGCCACTATGTCTATGCTGTCTTGACCTCTAATATGGTTAGATTTTAGCAGTGTTATCTGTTAATGTTTCTAAATAGTTAGAAATAAAAAAGTGGTATAGGGCCAGCACAGTAACTGTATGTTGTGTTCTAGGCATCATTTGGCTCATTCATCCCCATTCCCTTCAAGCTCTTGGCCGGAGTTTTTGTGGATCATTGTAGTGCAGTTAAAGTAAATCTTTTGACTGGTGTCCAAGAACCAAACCTCCAGAAGAATAAACATCACTAGATCCTCTTTCACTGATTAACCTGATTAACATGGTATCAGGTTAACCAAATGGGATTACAGTGGCTTGCCCAGATTAAGCCCACAATCTCGGTGGCCTGAATCTCTGCTGAACCTCTTTGATTTTGGTGTTTGTGAGAGGTTTACTGGATGAACTCTTGTGCTGTTAAGGTTGCAGTAGGCACTTTCCCAGTAGGAATTTTGGATTGTGGATTAGTAAATTGAATGCATTGGGTGTTGCCATGGTAGTTGCCAAACCTGAGACCCCTTAATGATAGTCTAGCAGTTCCAAAACAAAGCTCCTGGAAAGCTTTGGTGGGATTTCAGACTTTAGAAGATTATGTTGAATTCTTTTCAGGTGACTAGATTGTGAAAGTAAAAAAAAACAAAAAAAAAACAGGAACACATTCATTTATTTTATTTGTTTATTTTCACTATTACATTGTCTCAGTTTGGATATATGAAGTTTCCTATATGAAGACCACTTACATCACCAATGAACTGTAAGTGTATGTACATGTAAATGTATGTAAATGTATGCCATCTATAGGAAAGGACAGAGTAGACTGTTTGTTTGTTTTTCTGAGGAGGCTGAGGTCTTTCAATGTGTGTAACAGACTAATGAAAGCGTTTTATCAGTCTGTGGTTGCCAGCGCCCTCTTTTTTGCTATGGTATGCTGGGGTGGTGGCATCAAGGCTGGAGATGCCAACAAACCAAATAAGCTGTTCAGGAAAGCCAGTTCTGTTGTGGGACTACAGCTGGACAGTCTGGAGGTAGTATGTGAGAGGAGAACTAAGGACAAAATCAGGGCCATCCTGGATAATCCTTCTCACCCTCTCAATGAGGAACTATGGCAGCTGGGCAGTTCTTTCAGTCATAGACTAATTCCACCAAAGAGCAAGACTGAGCGCTTCAGACGTTCTTTTGTGCCAACTGCCATCAGACTGCATAACAATAGCAGAATACACAGGCTTGTCCTCACACTGATGAGCCAGCCCCCCCTACAATAACTCAAGATCTCCCCACCCTTTTTCCCAGCACTGGACTCTATATTTCATTATACACATATATGTATATATTTACATATAGAATATATAGTGTTTTTATTATATTGTTGTAATTACCATACTGTTGTATAATAGTAATTGCATAGCATAGCTAAATTTTTCTATAATTTTCTTTTGTTTTATTCTACTCTATTTTATCTACTCTATTTACTGTACTTACACCATACTGGAGCTGCTGTAACACTCGAATTTCCCCCATGGGTATCAATAAAGGAATCTTATCTTATCTTATGTATTTATCCATATATAAGTATGTGTGTGTATTCAGGTACTTAATGGTGTGGTGTATGTGTAATCATCTTCTAAAGGCTGCAAAAGACTCGGCTGTTTGAAAACTTCCAGTATGTGTATTGTGTGGTGTACAGTGGGCACTCGCTTGTGTAAGAGGCAGACCGAATAAAGGCGGTGTAGTAGATATGGTACAGACTGAAGCAGTGTGTTAATGAGCCAGTACTTTTGGCTGCTTGTGGAGCTTTATAGCTAAATAATAGTTTTATTGTACTCATGACCCAGTGTGCTCACCATCATGTGATGTTGCTCAAATAAACTTGCTTTTGTCACACTTGCCAAAGAAGGATAAGGGTGTATGCAAAGTGTTAGACCAGACTTTCTGGGTGCCAGGCTAAGTCCTGCTAACTGACCAGCACATCACAAATCTCTTGGGTTTTTTTTTACACAGAATGTAGTGTTCTTTTGTCATGTTGAGCATGTTTTGTTATTATAATGGAACTCGTTTTTGTAAAACTTTAAATGTGGGATTTGTTGTATAGAGGGGATTGAATTGTCCTACATTTGTACCACACAATCCCAAGTCGAGCCAGATCTGGTCGATTTCTTCTCATCTTCCACTCAGTCTGTAATGTACCAGTCTGACCTCAGGAAGGATTTTAGTGCAACTTGATCCATGTCAGTGAAGACCCCATGGATCAATCACCTAAGCCTGGTTTATTATTAGCTAGCAGATGATATTGGTTAGAAGTGGCAGCATTTTTTAAATAAACCTATGAGGAATAAGTTTGGCTTTGTTAGATCATACAGCTTCACGTACAGCAGATAATATAAAAAAAAAAAAAAGTACTATTGGTGAAGGTGATTTATTGGATGAAGGATACATGTGGTGACCCTTCATAATTAATGACTTCCTGGTAGAGTGGAAGCCAAGTATTGAAAAACCATAAAGACGAAGGTAACTTGGGCACTTGGGACGGTGTTAGTGGTCTAATGCACTAGCTCACCACTGCTGTAATCTAAAGCTCTTGAATTCAAATGTTGCTTAGTGTTATGTTACCTATAATCTGTACGATTCAATTAAAAAAACAAACTGAAATTTATAGGGGAAAAATAAAAATAATACACCGATCAGGCACAACATTATGACCACCGTCCTAATATTGTACTGGTTCCCCTTTTGCTGCCCTGTGTATTCTGACACCTTTCTATCAGAACCAGCTTTAATTTCTTAATTTCCTTCGCTCCCCACGTGCATCAATGAGCCTTGGCCGCCCATGACCCTGTCGTCGGTTTACCACTGTTCCTTACTTGGACCACTTTTGATAGATACTGTCCACTGCAGACCCCACAAGAGCTGCAGTTTTGGAGATGCTCTGACCCAGTTGTCTAGCCATCACAATTTGGCCCTCGTCAAAGTTGCTCAAATCCTTACGCTTGCTCATTTTTCCTGCTTCTAACACATCAACTTTGAGAATAAAATGTTCACTTGCTGCCTAATATATCCCACCCACTAACAGGTGCCGTGATGAAGAGATAATCAGTGTTATTCACTTCACCTGTCAGTGCTTATAATGTTATGCCTGGTCGGTGTAAACTACAATAATGTGGTTGCATAAGTATGTGTACCCTGTTATAATTGTGGATGTGGCTGTGTTAAAAATGAACAAATCACATTGAAACTATGTTAAATGGTAGTCAGTACCCGCCATCAATTGAAGTGACTTTTCCAGAAATGTAGATGTTGCATCTTACACCAAAAGCCATGGTCTAGGCATCCAGGTGGCGAAGCAGGATATTTTGCTTGCACACCAGCACCGAGTTTCTGAAGTCCTCGGTTTGAAACTCGGTGTTGCCACCGGTCGGCTGGGCGCCATCTAGTGGGCATAATTGGGAGTTCCTGCAGCAGATACTAATTGGCCACCGCATCTGCAGTGTGGGGGCCGGACTATGTGTGAGGTGGGGATCTTCATACGCTGTGTAAGGACCCTGATTGGCTGAAGAGATGCCTGTGCAGAATGCAGGGGTGAGAAGAGAAGGACTGTGCACGTGTCGGAAGAGGCGTGTACAGTGACGCGCTCTCCTCGGATGCTATCGGGTATCCCTCAGCAGCGGAAGAAAAATTGAGTGCACTACATCGGGAGGAAAATGGGGAGAAAATGCATTTTTAAAAAGTGCCAGCAATGTCTGTGTAATTGACGTTTTTGTCTTCTCTCTTTTTTGTGCAGACTCTGAAATAACTGGAGTGGCACAATGACTAGCAAGAAAGGTGGTCATACTGACCGACCCTTGCTTTCAGCCTTCAGGTCAGCTTCTGCTCCTAAACTGAATGTTAAACACCAGCCCCAAGAGACCGCTATCCATTACTCTGCTTTGGGCAAGGAGGAGGATGACGAGGAAGAGGACTTCTGTGAAATGTTAGAGCCATCAAGTAATGCAGTGGCAAAGAGTCAAGAAGTTGTAACAGCTTTGGAAGCAAGTGAAGACCTTATTCTTGAAGGAGAAACTGAAAGGAAGTCTGTCATCAATGTTGCTGAAGTTACAGTCGAAACAGATGAACAAAACACTAATAATCAAAAGATTGGTCTATCTCCCTCTGCTACAACCATTCCTGGGGCTGCAAAAGCATCAGAGTCCCCTTCAGGTGCTACCAGTTCCTCACCTTCCAAATCTTTGTCCCTTCCCTCAATGGACAAAGCCTTTATTAACCTTGTAAAGTCATTGTCTACCGATCTGGAGCCTCGTGAGGGAATCCCTGCCCCTCCCTCTCTGCGCAATCGTCAACTAATAAAGAACCTTGTCAAGTCCTTGTCCACAGATTCCACTCAGGATCCAGCAGGGTCAAACCGGCCTTCGGACTCTCGCCTCAATTTGCAGCTCTTTAAACAGTTTACCCAGTCTCGCGCCACCACAAGTACTGGAGACTCCAAAACTGCTCCGACCTCTCCGTTAGCCTCACCTGACAATCGCTTCTCCTTTAAAGTGTCGGAGGTGGAGGCCCGCATTGAAGACACAAAACGACGTTTTTCAGAGGCCATTTCTGATCCTTTGCATTTGATCAGCAAGTTCATGGGAGATGAAACTTCAAGTATTTACAGACCCAAAACTGTACCAAGTGCCTCAGAATTGACTAGCTTTTCTAGTATAAATGGCCATCTGGAGAACAACAACAATTATACTATTAAGGAAGAAGAAGACTGTGTAGAAGATGGTATTACCCCGGATGCATCTGAGCAGGTCTCGGGTGCTGAAAGCAAGGCTACAACCAAAACCTCTCTGCCCTCTTTAGGACTTGACAAGTGTTCCATGTCGACGCTGGTCAAGCAAGAGGATGAAGAGTTCTGTGAACTTTACAGTGAAGACTTTGACTTCTCTGCGGATACAGAGATACCGCTCGAATGTAATGAGGACAATAAAAATGGACGCCGTACTTCTGTGCCTTCTGGTCAGAGCAACAACACCTCAAGCAAAGACGAACCGAACCTTGAGTCTGCATATAGTATTCCACATAAGACTTTGTTTGCTCTGACCATCATTACCTATGGCTGCTTCGTTCTACCTTTGCCTAATTACCTTGCTGGAATGCTGCTGGGTTTAGCACTAGGGTTCATGCTAGCCATTGGTTTGGTGTGGAAGACGCGACCAAGGAGACAAGATCTAAGAAGTCACAGAAGGTCAAAGGACCTGTGGAACATTGCACAGCTGGATATCAAAGAACCAGGCATGTTCAAGGTTAGTCCTATTATAGTTATTGTTTGCCTATTTGTTTTAACTTAATATTTAGTGTTACATGTTATACATCTTAAACCTCAAAGCTTAGGATGGGTGTCTGCATACCTTTGCCTTTTGGTGTAGATACAGTTAAATTCAGTGACTGATGTGTCTTCAGTTTGTTTTTATTTTAAGAGGAGTGGTTTCCAGGGTTTAGGATTACTTGCTGTCTGTATAAATATGTAAAACCAGTATGGGCACATTTTTTTTTGCCATGTTGCCAGGTGCAACTTCAAGGACCGTGTCACTTTCAGCCGGTATGAGAGGAATTGTTCTATGTGACGTAATTCAATATGATGCTGAAAGTAGCCATTAAAAGATTATAAATTGTGCTAATCCATCCATTCAGCTGCAGATTTATCTAACCCCATCTAAGATTAGAGTTTATGACAGGAGACAATATGGGATTTATAGAAGGGAGGCAAGGAGAAAACCACCACTCATTAAGATAAACATTAATGCTTGTGTGACATTTGCCAAGAAAGGACTTGGATGATCCTTTGAGATAATGTTTCCAAATCTGAACAATAACAGCACTTTGGTCTCATCATGTATGCGAAAAGCAAATTAATCTGTCAAGGGGTGAGTGCCTTGTGACCTCCACACCTGAGTAGATAATGGGGGGAAAGGTTTAGAAGACGTAACCATGGCAGAACAATACTGTTTTACATTTTCAGCATTTAGCAGACGCTTTTATCCAAAGCGACTTACAATTATCATTGAATACGATTTAAGCAATTGAGGGTTGAGAGCCTTGCACAGAGGCCCAACAGTGGCAACTTGGCAGTGGTGGGGCTTGAACCAGCAACATTCTGATTACTAGTCAAATACCTTAACCGCTAAGCTACCACTGCCCTATTTTGCTATCACTGCCTGTATGCTTATTCGATGTACAGCACTTTGGTCAACGTAAGTTGTTTTAAGAGTGCTTTATAAATAAAATTTACTTACTTACTTACTTACTTACTATTTTAGAAAAGCTGCACACACTCACAAAAGAAATTACAATTGTAATAAGTAAATAAACCAAATAATCCAATTCTAAATATTAATAAAACTAAACAGAATTTAAAGCAGTCTGAGGTGGGCTTTAAGGGAAGAAGAAATTTAGACTGCATGGGACTTGAGATGAAACAAAAAAGTGCAGCTCCAACAGCCCAGCTACTTGATCCACCAGTGAGTTACAACTCAAAGGCTCATCAAACTCGACAAAAAACACCGTCACTGTTACGCGTTCTAGTGAGGAGCTGCAAAACCTAAAATTTGCTACCTCTTACCACATGAGTTGCTGGAAATTGAAGCTTGAAACCGCTAGAATGAAGGCTAGTGAAGGAACCAGAACCAGTGTGTCAGGGGTTCTGATAGTGAGGCAGAAGACTCTGAGCTGAGTAAAGCATTGTCCAAAGTTGTAGTGAAAAACATTTATTTATATAGCGCTTTTCACAATAGACATTGTCTCAAAGCAATTTTACAAAATCCAGGACCAACAGATACAAAAACCCCTGTTGAGCAAGCTGAGGGTGACTGTGGCAAGGAAAAACTCCCTGAAAATTACAGGAAGAAACCTTGAGAGGAACCAGACTCAGCAGGGCCCATCCTTCTTGGGTGGCCAGGAGGATACTTTAAATAAATAGGATTTACATAAATCATATAAACACAGAATTAAATGAACTAAAAGTTATAACTGGCAATAAATAAATAAATAAATAAATAATAATAATAATAATAATAGAGTTATTATTCGGTCTAGTCTTCAATAAAGTCTGTAGTGAGTTCTTGCCATTCTTGGTGCAATTACGCCAGACCCGTCACATCCGGCAGGAGCAGCATCGTTGTCACGGCAGTCTCGACTTCAATCCTTAACCTTGGCGGGTAAACAGGTTTCCATCAGAATGCCTTCGGGGTAAAACAGAGAATGTAGTTACAGTTTTTCTCAGTTGCTTTGGTGCATTTCTCACATCACTATTAACATTTGCACAACAGTAAGTGCATTTCTCAAAACAATTAGTACAAACTGCAAAACCTAGTCGATAACCTGCAAAAGCGTGTCACTTGCTCAAAAACGATAGTTAATTCCTCAAAAGCAAATATTCATGTCAATGAAAGTGTCAGTGTCATCAAAATAAAAAGTCCTGACACCACTGTTTATGAACAAGACAGTCAAATGGCTTTGTCATGTTTTCATTGTGACAGTTCACTCTAAGTGTTTTGCAATGCAAAAAAGTCAGATCATGGTGACACTACCTGAAAATGCTCAAGACAGCACTATACACTATTAGCACACCCATTTGAAATCTGCAGTTAAGTTACACATTACTGTATTTAGTGAGGTAAATGAGTACAATACGTATGTTTCACATTTTTACTGCATATGCTCTTTGCAATTCTAATTTGTTCACAGCATTGTGCTTAAGCAAAGTACAAACTTGTTTACAACAAACATAAGAAACACCCTTTGGGTAGAGCTGTACACAACTGTAAACAATATTGCAGTACATATTGGAACTGAATTGGAACATACAACATACTGATTTTGACAACTAGTTCAACATGTTTGTGTGTAATGATTCAAGCAATGAAATGAGGGCTATTAGTTTCATAGGGAATGACTAACAGTTATGAGAATTTTAATTCTGATCAGAGAAATGCACCAAAGCAATTGAGAAAAACTGTAAACAATGTACAATGCTAGTTGAGTAAAACAGTTTTACAGAGTTTTAGACTCAGCCCTAATTATTACAGCATAACTAAAAGGGAGAGCGAGCAGGTAACAAGGTCATGAAGGCTTTCATAGGACATCAGCGCCCACCTCTCCTACCCAAACCTGAGTGATCGGACATTTGATGAGGCACAGGGAGTGATTGAAGTAAGAACTACACTTTTGGTAAACCTGTTCCCCCTTTCTACCTTTCAGCCAAGCATGAGCATAGCAGTCAAGGGAGCAGTCAAAGGTCGTCTTATTAGTGTACATTTTAAGTATCAGTAGAGGCACAGTTGATTCTGTTTTAATCATGATCATTTTTGAAGCATACTTGTTAAATATTAATGACCTGTCCAGTTATGCTCAAGCTCTGTGAAACTAGTGCATAATGACACAAGAATGTATTTGTTTTTTAAATGCTTGCCTGCTTATGCAGCTCTTTGCATATGACCAATTAGTTTCCTTCTTTCCTGCAGGGCTGGATGAACGAGATTCATAACTACGATCCAGAAATGTACCACGCGACCCTCACCCACTCAGTCTTTGTACGCTTGGAGGGCTCAACCTTGAGGATCTCCAAACCAAACAAGAACATTGCCCGGCGGGCCAGTTACAGTGAGCCCAAACCAGATGTCAGCTACATCAGCCAAAAAATCTACGACCTTACAGACAGCAAGGTGTGTGGGTGACGAAGTTTTATTGTCTTTTCAGTGCTTTCAACAAAACACTATTTGCTGTATATTCCTTTCAATTGAGTTAATTGTGACTGACACACTGGTGTAGTTAGTACTGTGGGGACTGCACGGCAACTGTGGGGCTTCTGGATTCTGGAGGTTTAGCTTGTTCTTCCTGTATCTACATGGATGGTCAGGTATTCTGTCTTTCTCCTTGCACCCTCTCATAAACATGCAGATGTGGATTGGCTGCTCTAAATTGCCTGTTTCCACTCCGCTTTGGTTGTGTTCCTGCTCCTTGCCCAGAGTTTTCAAGAAGCAACAGACCTACAGAACCCACAAACAGTTTAAACAATTTAAATACTGGGATTTTCTACTCCTATGCTCCCGAAATCATTCTGATTTGTTTGTTGTTCTGTGCAGATATCCCTGGTACCCCAGAGTCTCGCCAGGAAGCGGGTGTGGAACAAAAAGTACCCCATACGTATTGAGCTGGCCAAGCAGAATAACTTTATTACTAAAGCTGAGTTAGAGAGAGCTTCAGAGGAGAAGGAGAATCCGGACAATACAAACTCACAGGATAAAGGCAGAGCAGATTCGGAGCGTGATCCACCCACAGTGTACCTGTTCGGGAGGACAGGAAGAGAGAAAGAGGAGTGGTTTAGGAGACTACTACTGGCATCCAAACTGAAATCTGAAGCAACCAGGCAGACGGCTATCCTGCCAGCTAGTAAGAGTGGTAAGTGAGTAAGCTGCTGCTAAATTGTGCGTTCATGTTTCACATTACCTATTAGCAATGTTGTATTTTAACGCAGCTAGCTGGAGCAGATACTAATTTTGTGTTGTGTTGTGTTCGTGTAGCTCCTGCTCTGTCTCACAGCCGCAGCAGTAGTAAAAGCAGTCTGGATGAGCTTCTGTCATCCCAGGCTGCTAAGAGAGAATCGATTGCAAGTGCCAAACAGAAAGCTCTGCTGGATTACAGCATCTACATGGCCAATTATATCAACACTTCTAAAGAGAACAGTGCCAACACCAGTCCCAGAGAAAGCCCACACAGCAGCCCTGGACTGGGCAAAAAGGTACTGCCAGAGTGTCTTTATGTTTGATTTGTGTGTGTATATGTATTAAATTGTTATATATACACTGATCAGCCATAACATTAAACCCACCTCCTTGTTTCTACACTCACTGTCCATTTTATCAGCTCCACTTACCATATAGAAGCACTTTGTAGTTCTACAATTACTGACTGTAGTCCATCTGTTTCTCTACATTGAAGAACAGGGTGAAAGCAGGCTAAAAAAGTATGGTCAGGACCCCCCACAGAGTAGGTATTATTTAGGTGGTGGATCATTCTCAGCACTGCAATGACACTGACATGATGGTGGTGTGTTAGTGTGTGTTGTGCTGGTATGAGTGGATCAGACACAGCAGTGCTGCTGGAGTTTTTAAATACCGTGTCCACTCACTGTCCACTCTATTAGACACTCCTACCTAGTTGGTCTACCTTGTAGATGTAAAGTCAGAGACGATCGCTCATCTATTGCTGTTTGAGTTGGTCATCTTCTAGACCTTCATCAGTGGTCACAGGATGCTGCCCACGGGACGCTGTTGGCTGGATGTTTTTGGTTGGTTGACGATTCTCAGTCCAGCGGTGACAGTGAGGTGTTTAAAAACTCCAGCAGCACTGCTGTGTCTGATCCACTCATACCAGCACAACACACACTAACACACCACCACCATGTCAGTGTCAGTGCAGTGCTGAGAATGATCCACCACCTAAATTATACCTGCTCTGTGGTGGTCCTGGGAGAGTCCTGACCATTGAAGAACAGCATGAAAGGGGGCTAACAAAGCATGCAGAAAAACAGATGGACTGCAGTCAGTAATTGTAGAACTACAAGGTGCTTCTAATATGGTAAGTGGAGCTGATAAAATGGACAGTGAGTGTAGAAACAAGAAGGTGGTTTTAATGTTATGGCTGATCGGTGTGTGTGTGTATATGGATAGATAGATAAATATAGATATATAGATAGTGTGTGTGCAAGTAAAAAAAAATATGTGCTTCTCCTTTTTACCAATCAGTTGCCAAACATCCCAGAAAAAGAGGGGGGGGCTGTGTGCTGGGTAAATGCTCTAATAGGCCGGATTGCGTGGGACTTCCTCAGGGAGACACATTGGGCCGACTGGGTGTCAAAGAAGATCCAGATGAAGCTCAGCAAAATTAGGGTAAGTTGCCCTGAGCCTCCTTCAACATGAAGTAGCCGTGGTAGACGTGGTTCACCCACTGTAAATCAATAGATGAACTGGAATTCATTTTGCTCATGCTTTTTCAGTTGCCTTACTTCATGAATGAGCTGACTTTGACAGAACTTGACATGGGCAATTGCACTCCTAGAATCCTCGGGGCTTCTCAACCCTTAGTGGACCATCAAGGTGAGCTGAAATTTATTTACAATCTACTAAATACAGCTCATGTTTACTTCTTCAGTGGATTTTGACTTGAACTAGGGCTTATTTATGCTCCAGAAACGTACTGTATTAATTACATTTACATTTTTGGCATTTAGCAGACGTCTTTTTACAAAGTGACTTACAGTACTGTGACAGTATACAGTCTAAGCAATTGAGGGTTAAGGGCCCTGCTCAACGGCCCAACAGCAGTGTTAACCTGGCACCAACCTGGCAGTGGTGTGGCTTGAACCAGTGACCTTCTGATTACTAGTCCAGTACCTTAGCCACTAGGCTACAATGTGTTAATTAGGCCCCATGATAGGTCTGATGTGTCACATAATGGGATTATAGTTTTGTATGTTTGTAATGAGTTAATAATGTATAATAACCTATAGTAACCTAGGCTCTGGGTACAATAAGAATAAATGAAACCCCTGTTATTATTTTGTATGTTGAACTAAAGATGTCTGTCATCAGTGCTCTGTAACTGTTTAGTCACTGACTTCTAGTCTTGAAGTGCCATCTGTCACAGATCAGCTGAACACAATGTAACAGTAGTCTATTGAGAAAATACCCCTTTTATACCCCTCTAAAATCAGAAGATGTAAATATAGCTGTGTTATCAGAATGCCTTTGTCATATACAGTACATATTCATGTGTACAGTACAATGAAATTCTTTTTGGCTTGTTTGGAAGCTGTGGAGTGAGCGCAGGGCCAGCCATTGTTAGGCGACCCTGGAGCTGTGAGGGTTAAAGGCCTTGCTTAAGGGCCCAGCCCTGGCTGCATGGCAGAGCCAGGATTCAAACCCACAACAGTTTTACCCACTGAGCTGCCACCAATAAAAAATGCTTCAGGAAGTTGTATTTTTGTTCTGAGGAAATTTTATAGTATTCAAGTATTTAATTTTGTTTTGGTAGTGGGAGCATAGTGTTTAAGATACTGGACTAGTACTCTGAAGGTTGCTAGTTCAAGCCCCATCGCCAAGCTGCCTTTGTTGGGCCCCAGAGCAAGGCCCTTAACCTTCAACTTCTTAAACTGTATTTAGACACAGTTGTAAGTCAATCTGAATAAAAGTGTCTGCTAAATGCCGCAAATGTGAACATGTGAATTTTTTTAAATAGTTTGCTACTATGTCAGCTTAACAGCCTTTTAATGTTCAACATGTGGTAATTATTAGTATGTCCAATGCAAAGTGAAACTAGAAAACTATACCACATTGGCATCACTTTGATCAATCTCCTAGTGTTTGTTATCAAGTCTGTGATTTCATGTGATCATTAAATGTCAAGTTAAGTGACGTAATGTACATTCAAACATCCGAGTCCAGTCATTCTGACTCACTCACTCAAAGCTGAACTTTGCTCCATTATCAAGTGAGTGCTCTGCTATATTAGCCCAGATTGGCTCAGGTTCAGGAGTGTGGGTGTTGTTCTCTGACCTCTTACTGGCCTTCTGTATGATTAATTCGATTGCAAAATCAAGTGTCCCAATACGAAAGCTCTGATTCTTTTGTAACAGAAACTACAGTGACAGGTATGTTTCTTTAAACATAGACTCAGATTATAGTCTACAATGACTATACTACAACAATCCTATGGTGCACAGGTGGCGCAGCAGTAAAACACGTTAGCATACCGTTAGAGTTGACATCTTGAACTTGTCTGTTTGGATCTCGCCTCTGCTACCGGCAGGCTGGGCGCCTACACGAAAAATTATTGGCTTGTTTCTCAGGGAGGGTGCCGGAGGGGATTCCTCATAACTGATGCAATTACGACGTGTCGAAGGGGTGTGTGTTAGTCACAGCTCTCCTCAGCCAGGAGTGGAGGTCAGCATCAGTAGAGACGAAGCGTAATACAATCGGTTAATTTAATACGACTAGATTTAAAGGAAAATTAGGGGGGGAAATGCAAAAAAATACTGCAGCAATTCTATTAAACACAGTATTTTGTTCTGTGTTTAGCAAGAAAATAAATGAACACAGTTAGATGAATAATGAAAGAGAAATTAAGAAGCCTAAAGACTCAAAGTTAGGATGTTCAGAAGAAACGCTGTCCATACAGTCGCTAGAGGTTCGTTAGTTCATAGCACTAAGTCAGAGTGATGGGAACGTTTTCCATAATCTCTCACTTGTCATGAATGTGACTTACAAAAAGCATCCAGTTATTTATCAGATGGATCACAAATCAGTGTTGGTTGGTCAGCAATTTTTTCTTATTTAATGTCTCTGTCTTTCAGGTCTCTGGTTTGATTTGGAGATCTCCTATAAGGGTTCGTTTCTCATGACTCTGGAGACAAAGATGAACCTGTCACGTTTAGGAAAGGAGGCAGAGGGTCTTGGAGAGTTTGGGAAAGATGGGTAAGTCCAGCATGTATTTCACCAACATGGTGTAAATAAAGTTTAAATGAGCTACTTGGTCAGACATTGTAGGTTTGAAGTGAACTAAGGCTGCAATGTTGGTTTAATGTTTATGATTGTTTACATGTTGCTTTTTCTGTGTACATCATTAGTTCTCAAACTGTTACACATCAGGTTTAAAATTAATTACATGCTGTTTATGATCTTGTTGCAGAAACTTTTGATTAGTTTAGCTTTAATCATTTCACTTGACTGCAATTTAACAACCTGTCTTCTGCTTTCATCTTTGTACTGACTCTTTTTTTATTCCTTCTCTCTTGGTCTTCTCCCTCTCGGTAAGTATCACTGCATCTTTCCTGAACAATTCTTCCTTTTGTTAGTTTTGCTTATGGAGGATTTGTACACAGTGTGGCATTTTTTTAAGAGGAGCAGAAACACAGCAAAAAAAGAGATCCTGTATATGATCATACTTAGTTTTTATTTTTTTATTTAGACGTTATTATATAGTGTGTTGCTGTAAAATTCTTCTGAGAGTGCACATAAGCACAATCAGAGTTGACACTGGTGGCATCTTCAGTACAGTTCACTACAGTAATCAGCAGTAATGGATTGGGCAGAATGAAGGAAGAGTGGATGGTACTCGTTCTTCAACCACACAGCTGGTTATTTAAGTTCATTCCTACAACTTACATTTGTAATTTTTAATACTAGTAATGTTTTCCGAGAGCTGCGTATAGATGTCCGTTCCTGCTAAGAAACTAAAAGATTTATTTGTTGCAGTCTAGAAAGAGCCTGAAATACAGAGCAGCCAAACAAGTGATCAGAATGTACATGAAAAGGCAGCATTTGAAGTAAATGGCAAATTACATACCGAGTAAATATAATAAAGATTAAAGCTCTGCATTCATCACATCACCTTTGTGTTTCTTACATTCCTTTACCACTGCATGTAGATAAGCTAAGTGGTTAGCCAGGAACTAGGTCAATGCAAGAACGTAAACACAAATGACAATGCAGGGCCGAAACATTCTGTTACTGTAGAGGTTACAAAATTAGTATGAATTGGGGCAATACTGCAATACTCCAAATGCAACTCGAGCCACAACAGATGAACAGTATGTGCTAATTATGTTAATGGTGCTGGTGTGTTTTTTCTGGCTGCAAGTGTAACCAGGTGCACAAGAGGCTAGTAAATGTATAAACATTTTTTAAAAATCCTTATAAACTTAAACTTAAAATAAGCATTATTTAAAAAAATATGTGGCTATATTTCAGTATTTCTCCACAATACATCTGCCACCCGCACTACCTGTTTAACCTCCTGCTCCTGCTCGCACCTGTCCGAGTCAGTATTGTCATAAGTAGGGTCGAAATTCAAAGATCACAGATTTCATGGATTTTTAAAGAAAAGTAACACATTTAATGGCAGTTATTAAATTACATTCATTTATTGAATGATAGAATAAATGTAAGCTACAATACACATCACAGCTACCTTAATAGTTGAATGTAAACCTAGAACATCCAGTGATGATGCGAGGCTTAACGCTCAAAAACGTGTCCGTGTTTTGACACACCCCTCTCTGCGTCCACAGAATTGGTTAAGAGTTTTCCAAACTTAGTTAACGCGAGTCGTGTTTTTAGCCGCTTTACACCTTGACATCTTGAACATTTTGACTAAGCGATTGCTAACTGAATTGCCGAAGGATTGCTCGGACCGCCTCATAGTGCAAATTAACCAGTAAATGTGAGGAACTTGAAAACTACCGAATGAAAAAATGTAAAATTGTTAAACACAAACCTTAAAGTTTGATTTTGTCTTACAGCAAACTGCATATTACATGAGAAAAGTCTCATTTCACGGTTCGTGACTCGATTTTCACAGCCGTAAATTAGGTAGAGCCTTACTCGTAATAGGATTATGTGCCTAGCCTTAATCTGATCCTAAATCAGCATAGCCCTGAACTCAAATTCACTGGGTTTACATTAGTATAACTTCAGCTTGTTAGAACTGGTGCTTTAGTGATTCTGCTCCTCTTTAAATCCACATCCCTGCATGTTTTCCTTTTCACATGTATATCATCTCTGTGTCTACAAGTGACCACCTTGCCAACTCATAATTCAGCTCATAGGTTCTGGGGTTTACTTCAACCCAGGAAAAATGAATAAATAAAATAAAAGCAATTATTTGGATTTGTTTGAGGTCTAGATTCGTGTCAGTTTTTGTATGGATAAGAAATGAATTAGAATTAGAATTTGTAGCCGAGACCTGGATTAGTCCTAGATCATGTTCATTTGTCTTTGTGTGCTTCTATATCGCATGAAAATGGTTGCTGTAAAATTACTGATATTTTTTTACTTACAGTTTCTTTTACATGATGCTGTTTTTTATTCCATCTTGTCTTCATTCATAACAGCATCTCATTGCTGCCCTCTGAAATACAGTTTGCGTAATGCATTCAAGAAAATGTTTTAAAATCCTCCAAATATTGTTGGTGGAGGGCTGTATGCTTCTGTCTTCATATTCCACAGATACAAGCTGGAGACAATAATTTGTTCTTGAGTGTGTGCATGTTTGTGTTTAGTGGGATTGTGTAAAGTGTGAGCATGCATATCATTTATCAGGGGTTCTCAACCTGTTTTGGCCAGTAAGCCTGTTTTAAGGCTCAGAATGTGGTCAGTTCTTCAGTGCATACTACAGAATGTTTAGAATAATCATTTTCATGTATGTGAAAAGTAAAGAAATAGAAGTTTCATTGTTTGTATTCTATAAATACTCCTTTACATATTGCCTCAAAATCACATTTCACAGATTACACAATCGATTCCGGTAGCTTTGCTGGATCTGCTTGGTGCATTAAGTTTGCAGCCTGGTGGACTGTGGCCAGAGAATCATTTTCTGATCAACAGTTCAGCAGAGCTTAACTAATTTCACCTCTTACCCAGGGTTGATTGTCCAGACTAGTGACATCATGAAATCTTAAAGAAATGCATAGTTATTTGCCTTCAGTTTGTATTAATTTCTGGTGACCACACAGGTTTGCGACCTCAAATATGAGACCCTGTGTTCTGCCTGCACACTAAATGTAAAATTTACCAAAGTGTTTGTTCGGTTCACCTAAGCCTGCAGTTTAGGGGTCATTAAATTAATAAATCAGGATAAGGATAGGGTTTTGTGTAAAAAAATTTTTTAGTCTTTCTCTTGACTAAACAGTAAATGTTTGTGGTTCTCTCAGACACAGGCCACGTACGTACTGCCTGGCCGATAGTGATGAGGAGTCATCCAGTGCAGGATCTTCAGATGAAGACGATGGGACAGAGAATGTTGCTGATAAAAACCTGCCACTAGGCGCAGAGGGGTGAGCAAACATGTATTGTTTTATCCATCTCCCTTTTGACTGTCAGAGGTCTATGATAATGGTTCCCAAACTGTTTAGGAATAGGGCACCTGCGGAAACAATTTATGCAATTTATGATATAGCATTTATGAGTCACTAAAATGTACAATTATCATTCTGCATCTTTTGGTTCTCATAACCAGGATAAAAACACACAAAAAAACTACCCGTACCTAGACCCATAAAAGAAATCCCTACCTAATAAAATAAAACAGCACTAACATATCTTGGAGCCATAAAAATATAAACAGAACTCAATATAAAGAAAAAAAAAAAAAAACAGCCGCTCAGGTGGCGCAGCGGTGAAAAGAAACGCGCTGCAACCAGGGCTGGATTCTGAGAAGCGTGGTATCGAATCCAGCCTTGCTTTACCGGTTCGAAGCCGAGTGGCTATATGAGCAACGATTGGCCGGTTGCTCATGTGGGCTGTGGGACAAAGAACCGGATGTGGGTCTCTCTCTGTCAGAATGCGATTGCGTTCTCTGCCGGCTGATTGGAGGCGCTTACACAGAGATGGGAGAGGGTGCCCTTGGGGTGTGTCTCTCCGCATGCAACGCTAGGTGGCGCCAAACTCGTCAATGTGTGGGTGGCAAAGATGCATCTGGCTGCTGCTCGTGTTTCGGAGGGGATACGGGTTAGCTTCAATCACCTCCGTCAGGGCAGGGTTCGGCATAGACAGAGAGGAAGCACGATGCTAATTGAACAATTGGATGCGCTAAAAGGGGAGAAAAAGGGGTAAAAAAAAAAAAAAAACTGTGAGGTGCCCAGGTGGCGCAGTGGGATATTCCGCAGGCACACCAGCACAGAGATTCTGAACTCCTCGGTTTGAATCTCGCCGTTGCCACCGATCTGCTGGGCACTATCTAGCAGACATAATTGGCAGTGTTTGTAACACTGTGACACGTCTCTGCTAGGGCGGATTGGCAGATAGAGAGGCGCCTGTGCAGGATGCATGGGTGAAAAGGGGTTCCGCAAAGGGCTGCACGCGGGTCAGAGGAGGCATGAGCAACAATATACCCACCTCGACCGCAATCAGGGATCCTCCAGCAGCGGAAGACAAATTGGCTATACTAAATTGGGAGAAAATGGGAGAAAATGCATATAAATAAAATAGGAAAAAAAGAAACTATAAACAGACAAATGTAATACCTACTATGTCATAAATGACACAAATGTGTGCTGAACTTGGCATTAAATCCAGATACAACAACTAAAACATAACCAGGATGAAGAAAATGAAACAGAATTACTATTATTAATATTCACAGGTCTGTCATTTGTCTTAGGGCATCTCACATGTACTTAAACACTTACCCTTTCCCACCTAGAGGCAATTAAAAGCTGTAGGTACAGCTACCATGCTGCCCATGCACTGAAATGATGCAGATAAATCTAATATGCTAAAACTAAAAAGCACACTGCAAAAGCTCAATGACTACATTTTAGGCAAACTGGAAATGGTGTACACGTCTTTAACCAGTCACATTTCCTCTCTGCAGGTACACTGGGGTCCACAGGCCGAGCAAGATCATGAGATTTGTGGATAAGATAACCAAGAACAAGTATTTTCAGAAGGCCACTGAGACCGAGTTTATTAAGAAGAAAATTGAGGAAGTGTCGAACACACCGCTGCTACTCACGGTAGAGCTTCAGGAGTGTAAAGGAAAGCTGGCTGTCAACATCCCGCCTCCACCTACTGACAGGATATGGTACGACTTATCAGTTACTATTACATTAATTATTAATGTGAAATACCTTGAAGAGACAGCCTTTTATTTCCTTTGGAAAACATCATTGTAAATCATCCCCGTTGTGGGATTACTCTTTAAATTACATGCTCCAAATGGATCATATTGTTTGCCATTATGGTCTCAGTTTGTATTTGTATGCTGATATTGCTTAGATTAATATCAGCACAGTATCACATAAATCATTCTTATTTTTATGTACTCCGTGTATGTTTTGTGTATATTTGAACCATAACTCCTCCCTGGGTATTATTCATTCTCTTTGAGTTCTACATGCAACCTTAAAAAAGCAACTTTAAATAAAACGTTATTGATGTTTAGAAATAAAACGTTATTGTTGTGTTAATTAATACTACTCAGAGCATCAGATTGTACAGTACAGTATATTGGCAATACAAATCTTCAGTAGAGCTTGATGCCACCCAGTGGGCTGAAACTGCAATTGCACTGGAATTGAAAGTAACCGCACATTTTAAATGAATGAGCACATTTTGATAAGTCTGTATGTTAGTGTACTAGGATGTAATAAACAGGATGAAACACTGCTGCATATTAAATAAAAGACTGGTTTTCAGGTATGGCTTTCGCAGTCCTCCGCTGTTGGAGCTGAAGGCTCGTCCCAAACTGGGAGAGAGAGAGGTGACACTGGCGCATGTGACCGACTGGATAGAAAAGAAGCTGGAGAGAGAATTCCAGGTAATGGCAGAGATTTTTTTTGTTATTTTTCTCAGTACAGTCCACATTTTTGATAGGGTCGAGTTATTCCAGAAACCTAATTGCATTTATTATTCAAGAATTTTATATAATGTGCCGCTCAGGTGGCGCAGCGGTAAAATAACACGCTGGAACCAGAGCTGGGATCTCAAATACACCGTATCGAATCTCAGCTCTGCTTGCCGGCTGAGGCTGAGCGGCCACTTGAACAACGATTGGCCTGCTGTTCGGATATGGGCGGGACTAAGTCGGATGGGGTCTCTCTCTCTCTCTCTCTCTCATGACTGGTGCAATTACGACCTCTGCTGGCTGATTGATGCCTGCACAGAGATGAGAAAAGAGTGCTCTCAGGGTGTGTCTCTCCATACACAATTCTGAGCTGCACTGCACTCGTCAAAGTGTAGGTGATAAGATGCATACGGCATGCTGCCCACGTGTTGGAGGGGGCGTGGGTTAGCTTCGTTCTCCTCAATCAGAACAGGGATCGGCATTGGTGGAGAGGAAGCATGATGCAATCGGGCAACTGGACATGGTAAAAAAGGGAGAAAAATATTTGAATAAAGAATTTGATATAATGTAAATTCATTATTCCGCTCACCTTTATTAGTGCTACATTTCTACTGCCTGCAAAACAACCCTACAAAATAATACTACCACTACCATGCTTTACAGTAGATACAGTGTTGCTGGGTTTGGAGAACTTACATTTTCACCTCCAAATGTACTCTTGGTTATGTTATTTAAATTACTCAATTTTTCTTGCATCTAAACACAAACATCTACAAAATCTCCTCAAAAAGACCTTGTCAAGCTCTGCCATCCGGCTGGCCTGGGTGGCAATTACGACCTCTGCTGGCTGGTTGATGGTGCCTGCACAGAGTTAAGGAATAATGTGGACAGAGTGTGTCTCTCCGTACACAAAGCTGATCCGCATATGAACTCCTCGTGCAGGCGAAAAGATGCAGTGGGCTACTGCACATGTGTCGGAGGGGGCATGTGACAGTCGCGCTCACCTCAATGAGAAGTGGAGATCAGCATCAGTATAGAGAAGAAGAAGAATGGCTTTGTCATACATACATACAGTATGTACAGTACAACGAAATTCTGGTGAAGCCGGGGTCAGAGCGCAGGGTCAGCCATTGTATGGCGCCCCTGGAGCAGACAGAGTTAATTTCCCAACAGTGGCTGGATGGCGGAGCTGGGATTCAAACTCTCAACCTTTCAGTTGCTAGCCCAAAGCTCTACCCACTAGGCTACCACTGTCCCAGAGAAAGCCTGATGCGGCCAGGTAATTGGATATAACTAGATTGGGAGGAAAATTGGGAAAAATGCAAGAAAAAAGGCCTTGTCAAGCAAGACACTCACTGTCAAGAAGTTAGAGAATTATTCTTCAAAGTAAAATAGCATTTACAGAACTTTTTACACCACCAAATGAACAATGAAAGTTGATGTATGTAAATCTTGAACCCAGAAGCTTTTGCCATATTATCGAGAAAATCTAACAAAGAACTTATTTATGATGAGTTTCAGATTTCAGAATTCATTCATATACATATAACAGTTGCAAAGTGCCAATGTGGGGCCCCTGAGCAAGGCCGTTAACCCTCAATTGCTTTTATTGTATTTGGTCACAATTGTAAGTCACTTTGGATAACCTCATAAGCCAAATGCCATAAATAAAAAAGTTATATAAACATAAATGTCTGTCTGTACATAGTAGGTTGCTTGTTAAATCTGAACCATGACTCCCCCTTCCAGAAAATCCTCGTGATGCCAAACATGGACGACGTCTGGCTCGGTGTCATGCGTTCTTCAGTGGATCCCCGGTCCGACACTCTTCTAACGGAAAACAAAGATCCGACGGCCAACCTCGATGCTGACATTCCACCCCCTGCAGAGCTATGAATGACCAAATCTACGTCCAGTATTGGCCAAACAGTGAGCTGATGTTGTGGGAGTGTTCTGTTTCTAAAACCCACTGGGCTTCGGTGACTCATTCATTCTTTCAGAGTGAACCTTGAAGGACATTGGATCTGAAGGCTGTGCTGCCTTGATTACTTCATCAATATCAAAATAAATTCTTGTGGAAGAAATACACGGCCAATTTTACTGAGATCTGAGATAAACAAACAGCACATTTGATATTAGATGGAAGAGTATGTGACACGATGAAGGAAGAACAGCAACAGATGTGAATATTTAATCAGGTGAAGCTTGTCTATTTGTATTTATATTGGGGGTTTATCTGTATAGAATAGAGCTGAAGCTCTTGATTTGATTGGGTTGTGCAGTGTTTCTAAGTGCCACTGTGTTGTGTGTGTGTGTGTGTGTGTGTGTGTGTGTGTGTGTGTGTGTGTGTGTGGTGATCCATGTCTGTCGATCTTTAAATATCAACTGGCTTTAATACTTTTTTATAGGTTGTGATAAATGTACAGGGTGATTTCAAAGACCTGAAGTATACAAGGGGGCCCAAGTTGACCTTGGAGATATTTGTTTAGATTAATTTATCAGTATAGTAGCAGCTACTATAGATACTGCACACCCTGCTACTGCTGCTGTTATGCCTTTTTTACATGACATGCATTTAGTCACAGTGTACTTCTCCTCCACTAGTGTAAACATTAATCCCATTACCAATCCCTCTACTTAAAGCCTAGCCTCAGGAGTGTATCGCATTTATCCATGGTGCAAGTAATCACCTGAGATTACTTAAAACATACCCCATTCAAAACTCAGCTCTGCCATCCGGCAGGCTGGACGCCTACACGAACAACGATTGCCTGTTGTTCTAGGGGGGGGGGCCGGACGGGACCTCATAACTGATGCAGTTATGACCTCTGCCTGCTAATTGATGCCACCTGCACAGAAACGAAGGATAATGCATAGATCAGGGTGCAGTCAGTCTCAGCTCTCCTCAACCAAGGTGGAGATCAACATCAGTAGAGAGGAAGCAGAATGCAATTCAGTAATTGGATATGACTAGATTGGGAGGAAAATTTGGGAAAAATGCAAAAATAAATAAATAAATACCCCAGAGATCAGTACCCAGGCTTAAAACTGTTTTTACACATGCCCAAACATATCAAACTTTTGGTCCTAACCAACTCATGTTTGAGTTCAGGGGGACGCCACAGTATCACGCTGACACTGGATTCGCCCTGCACTACACATTACGGCGTTCTGTGTTTTCCCTCAGCTGTTAATTTGTTTCTTGGCTTTTTATCCAGCTGTTGATGAGCAAGTAAAACATTTTCAGAGATATCGGGATAGTCCATATTGGTTCGATTTGACTAATCCTGGATCAACGTTTATGAGTTGCCGTAATACTGTGTCTAAATGTGCCACTCTGTATTTGAGAATTGACGGTTATTAGAAGGACAATGCTGTATATGTTGTGTGTGAATGTGTAATGCAGATTATTATAATGTGTATGTGAGTAATTAATTTGCATTAAATGCACACATGCTCTAAGCAAGATGAGCTACTGGGCCCTGGCTATATGCCCATAGTTTTTTCATTATCATCTGTACATGTCTCCATCCATATCATTTAAAACCACAGCAATCATAAACATCATCAAATGCTTACCTTTAAAAAGCTGTATCACAGGTAGAATAAAGATCCA
The DNA here is from genome assembly GCF_030014385.1 of Trichomycterus rosablanca. Taxonomy (NCBI): domain Eukaryota; kingdom Metazoa; phylum Chordata; class Actinopteri; order Siluriformes; family Trichomycteridae; genus Trichomycterus; species Trichomycterus rosablanca. Next base: position 39,759,827 of record NC_085993.1, read on the forward strand.
GATAAGCACAAGTACATTGTTTTAGTACTATCCATATCATTCATAGCCAGGGGCATTTCACCAATCAAAGCAAAACCAGCCAACTATGGATTTTTGTGAGCTCATTTCCACAAAAGAGGACTGATGCTCTTCTCAAAGTCTGTTAGCTGTCCAGTGGATGGGTCATTTCACACTTTGCAAGAAGCACATGCTAGCCCTCACTCGCTGAAAAGAAACAGCTTGGCCCTGGGAATATATATTTTTATTTAAATTAAAGGTGTTGCCATCAATCACTAATTTCCATTGTAACTGTGATGCTGGCTCTACACCAAACTAACTTATACATAGTGGAAATATTTGAATTCTAAATAAGAAATAGAAGATTTTAAAATGCAGAAGTTGGTTTAACTAATAATAAATCAAAAATTGTGAGATTGACTGCAAAATCTGATGCTGTTAATTTGGACAATAAAAGGCTAACGGTGTCTTTGACATGACTTGAAGACCTTGTGGTTTGGCTGTCAATAACGAGCTATTGTGAATAGATAGAACACTACCTGAATATTTTATAAGGGCATCCACGGGTTCCAGTAGTATCTGCTCGGCTATAAGCAAATCAAGAGCTCTAGATTGAAAGGAATTGACTGGCACACTAACACAAAGATAAACAGTGCACAATAATTTCTAAATCATCTTTATTATATTACTAAATGCTCTTGAAAAACAGTTATTTTTGGCACCTTGTCAGTTAATGTGTGAGAAGGTTGGCGTATGCCTACGGTGTGTATGTATGAGTGTATAGTGCTGTTGAAACAATCATAAATGGTACCTATGTACAGTATGCAGTCTGATACTAATGAATGTATAATTTTGTGTGTATTTATAATTGCAAATTTGCCTTTCACACGACTTTGCGTTTAATACAAATCGTAATTTCTGCAGATCTTTTTTGAACAGAGAAAATTATATATGCATATATTAGAAGGATTTTCTGATTCTGTGAAGCCATTTTTTTCTATTATAAATGTTTTTTTGTTTTTAGAAAGTATGACATAACATTCCTGGGTCCGCTTTGTGGTTATGTGGAGGCTGTCGGTATAGCTTAAGTGAAGGAAACCAGGTTGAAGAAAATTAAAGCACTGCTAAAAAACTGGTCTTTTATCTCTGTAAGGACTCAAACTTTTCTAGTTCCCCAAATTTAGAATTAAGTCAGATTTTTCTTAAATTATCACCAACACAATAAATGTGTTAAACAATAAAGTAAACTTAAGTGTAAATTTGTTGTAAGATTGTGCAATAATGGTTTTTAAAACCAAGCCTTGGTGGCCGCTAGACATGTGCCCATGCGTATCGAATATCTGTAGCATATTTTCATTTAGCAGAGGTCTGTTTTTGAAGTATGCCTTGGCATCTCATCTGGGCATTTCCCAGATATTTAATAGCTGTAAAGGTGCAGCTCTTGCACTGTAATTTTCCTGCAGCAGAACCCTGTTGCTGAGTCCTAATAATTCTTGGTCTGCCCATGCTGTGGTCATGCTGTGGTCGTAAATAGATTATAGAAGGTTTAAGTGGTAGTTAGGGGTGTCACATGGAGCATCATTTGGAAAGAGGATTTCTAGAATTACTGTGTGACAAATATCACAATATATTATATAATAGATCCACACAGTTATGAGTCATATGCACAAATGAAAACGTAGAGTAATACTGTCGCTACTAAGCAGGACACTGACTTTAATTTTGAAGTTCAGGCAAAGTAAAGTAGGAATAGATGTATTTTATTACAATTTGTTTACAAAGAGAAATTGTTTACTGTTAGATTTCTCTTAAACATGCATTTTTTTTTTTTTACATTATTTTCAGAATGACTTTAATTTCCTGTTTATCCAGTAATCAGCAGTATGTTGTAAATTTTGCCTTAATTGAAGCTGATTAATGAAGTCTAAATGACATGAACCATGTTTGGTCTGTATTACTGATTTATTAATAGGAGGCAGTGTGTTTTATTATGTTATGTTATGCTATCAGTTATTAAAAATTTGATGATTCCTGGTTTGAATGGAGTTTGACAACTTGATGAGAAATGTTTTGATATAGTGGATTCAAAAAGTTTTCAGACCCCTTGACATTTTGCACTGTTGTGTTTTTTAGAAAGGACATCAGTCTATACTTAGTCTCCCATAACGACAAAGACAAACATGGTTTTAGAGTTTTTTTTTTTTATTATTTAAACTAAAAAAAAAACAGTATTTATTCAGTACTTCATAGAAATCAGGAGCATTTGTAGCTGAAAGTATACTTGGATACATATTTAAAAGTTTCTCACATGTGGATGTCGGCAGTTTATCCCATCCCATTGTGTGGTTGCATCCGTGCCCTGAGCTATGCCTTGCCACAATTTAATATTCACAGACAGTTCCTTTGACTTGATGGCTCATTTTCTATCTGACAGCGTAATTTGTTGACCCCTGAATACCCAGGTGTGTGCATTTAAAGCAAAACAGGATGCACCAGCTCACACTTTTGAAGTTTTCTCATTTACAAAATACCTTTGTAAATGAGAGATTTCAGGCTTTGATTAATGTTCAAAAAACTCTGTTTTACTTTGTCATAATGGGGGATTAAAAATGAGACTGATGGGTTATTATACCCATTTAATATGTGTAAAGAGTTGAGGGGTGTAAATACCTTCTGAACCCACTGTAAATGTGCCACACCTTGTAAGAATCAGCACAGTATTAATTAAAGGTTGGTTAATTCTTTTTCTTTGGCCATGTATGCCTTCTCCGCCAAGTGTTGCAAAAATAGTTTTTACAGACCTTATTTGCTTTCATACAATTTTTACAGAAGTTTTTTTTGCTCAGTGATAAATTGTGAGCTGATGAGTGAAATTGTTCACACAAATTCTGATTTAAAATAAAGATTTTTTTTCTTGTCTCTGTGTGATTACATGTTCTTTCAACAAATGATGGTCCACAAATACAACTTTTGCTCTACACGGTTTAACAAAATACTACTAGTATTTAAAATATTGCACTGCAAAGGATGCTCTACTTTCACATAGGTGTCCACACTTTTGTTTCACAGACTGTTGTTTCACAGGTTATTATTATTATTTGTGGCGTAGTAACTGTAGTTATAAGCCTGTGTGATTGCTCGTTTGATGCACTGGAAGCTAAATTTACTTTTTTTTTTAAAGAAAAAGGTAATTAATGTTACATTTTTTGGGGGGAATTTCAACCAATAATTGTTTCTTTACTCGCTTCAGCCAGCAGATGGCGCTGTGTAATTGTTTATATCTATAGGTACATTATTTTGCTATGAATGTTGCTAAATGTAGTACAATAATCTTTGTAAGTTTTGATCTGATTGATCAGATTGCTATATAATTACTTACAGAAGTCAGAAGTTTACATTCTAGTCTAATTATCCGGCTGCTGTGTTTTCCTCACACCTTTCAAAATGCTGTGAGTGAGTGAATGTCTTCAGTGTGGTGCCCTGCGATGGTTCACAGTGTATTCCTGCTTTTTACCAATGTTTTCGCTTGACGCAGGGCCCACCGCGACCCTAAACAGGGTAAAGCGAAACATTATAAACTTATTTTAGCTTTAGAATCTTGCTTTGTAACTTAACGGCTGCGGTCTGTGTGGAAACGCCGCGCTCAACTGTTATTGGTTCGGTACCCGGCCTCCTGTGTAGCAGTGATGGACAGTCCGGATCCTTTACATGAGTCAAATGAACTAACTCGATACAAAGAATCGATTCTTTAATTTTCGAACGGTTCTTCGGTGGTGGAACTTTTTCAAACTCAACCAACTTTTAGAGACTTCATGACTTTTCTCTGTTATAAAGCTAATAAATACATTTTACTGATTACTAATATATATGTATAAACAACAAACTATATGGTGCTGTAACTTAAAACAGGCATGAAACAATATGCATCTTCAGTAGTTACACAAAACAGTATATTCCATTTATTTACAAACCCCATTTCCAGAATGGTTGGGACGTTTTGTAAATTTTAGTAAAAAGACGAATGTTATTTTTTTAAATCTCTTGAATCTTTATTTAACAGACAAAAGCAGAAAGAAATGATTTCAGTTGTTTTACTGATCAGCCTCATTATATTGTGTAATACAGTACATTGTATTTTGATGCCTGCAACACACTCCAAAAATTGTTGGGACAGGAACGTGTTTAGCACTGTGTTTCATCACCTTTATTATTAATGAGACATTTTTATCATTTGGGAACTGAGGAAAGGATTCTCTTCTTCATGATGCATCATACATTTTCAAAAGGAGACAAATCTGGACTGCAGGCAGGTCTGTCAAGAACATTTACTTTGTGTTTACTAATCCACACTGTTTATCAATCCACACAGAATGACACCTCCTGGGTAAAGCCGTCGCCTTGATGGAATCATGTGTATCTCTAAAATCTTAATAAAAGCCTCTGCATCAATAGAAACTTCACACATATTCAGGTCACCCATGCAGTCTGGATGGTTCTTTTCACTTTTGGCACATAGAACTCTGTTTCTTCTAAAAACAATTGGATATGTGGACTCAGCTGGCCACAGCACACGTTTCCACTGTCTTTTGGTCCATCTGAGACCCTGGGCCTAGAGAACTTGGTGCTATTTCTCTATAAAATTGATGTATGGGTTTCTCTCTGCATACTAGAGTTTTAGGTTGCATTTCTTGATGAAGCAGCAGAACTAACAATGGTAGAATGTTTCAAAACATTGTAACTTGATTGTTTTTAAATAAACCTTTTACTCTTATCTTGTCCGTGTCGTGACATTGACGTGTTGCAAATTTCCAATTCTCGATGTGTTTATATTTATAAAATATGTTGATCAGTGATGACACTTTCTTTCTACTTTTGGCAATTCAATAAAGATTCAAGAGAACACATCCCGGATTTTTCTTTTTATTGTATTTTACAAAACACAAATTTTTCCAACTTCTCTAAAAAGGGGGTTTGTACACCTGTATGCACTTTAACAGCCAATCCACCTCTGTCCTTCGGGAGACAGGGAGAACATGCAAAACTGTTGCTGTGTAGCAGTTACTCCACCAGTTACACTACATTGCCACTCGTACTGTAATACATCCAAACTCATTGCAATTTGATTTGTATGATCCATATCTGTTCACCTTTTAAAAATCATTTTAGTAACAAATACTGATGCTCGGGTGGCACAGTAGTAAAGTACGCTAGTCTTCTACCGCTGAGATACTGGGAGCCAGGATTCAGACGTCAGCAGTGACCGGTTAGGCATCTGCGTGGATATGATTGGCTGACGTCTAAGGGGGAGGATGGCCGAAACAGCATAGACATTGGGGGGTGCACTCTCTTTGGTCCCAAGCCTAGATAAATCTAAGGGTTTGTGTCAGGAAGGGTATCCAGTGTAAAAACTGCGCCAAATCTAATATGCAAACCAGGCTCACTGTGGCGACCCCAAACTACAGGTATAGCCAAGAGAAAAAAACTGTTTTATTTCAAATATGCATACTATAGTACCCAGCATCAACATCAGCCAATGGTCCACTACAGTCTAACTATGGGCAATAAGGGCTTGAGGAATCTTGGGGGCCTTCATGGGGTTAGTCCACACCAGGCCCAAATATTTGCTTACTTGTATGACCAACCCATCCAGCTTCTCACTTACAATACAAGTCAAATGCAGCAGGCTTGTGTAATGTCTATGGACAGGCATTACAATCCACAAAATCAGAACATGGCTCCTTGTGATCTCAGAATCAGAATCAGATTTATTGGCCAAGTATGTGGATACACACAAGGAATTTGTTTCCGGCTGATGGTATCTCTCTAGTATTAATACAGTATACAAGCATTAAACATTAAACACAAAATATACAAACTATAGGACTATATACAGACAATATACAGATATGTAAGTTAGCAGCGTGTGGAATATTTACAAAAACAGTAAAGTGCATATTGTCGTGCTTAAGTCTGTATTGTCAGTCATTTATTTATTTAGGAGGGAGATGGCCCTCCTAAATCTCTTTGGATAAATATATGGATTGGTGTATAGTCCTGCTTGAAGAGCCTGACCAAGATGAAGCTGTAAGGGAATGAGTCAAATTGAATTTGTGAGTCGATTAACAGCGCTTACTTAAAAGATGCTGAATCGGCACACAGAGTCGATTCGTCAGTAAGGGCGCGAGAGCCGCGTGGCCATGCAGCGCGCGCTCTGGTGAACTGCAGTAGAGTCTCGCGGCGTCTCTCAGAGTAACGAACACTCGGAGCTAACAGCAACTTCATCCCGAGGGGAAAGAAAGCGTTTAATACGAGCGCCGATATGTCATTAAATCTATATAAACCGAACTGAAACCTTAACCAAACCGACAAACCTAACTAAGAGGAACATGTGGGGACGGAAAAGCTGCATTTTGTAGCGTTGTGACAGATGAGTAAAGCTAGCGAACCTTCTGCTTCAAACATCTGCAGGAAGCGCCTGAGGTGATTTCCATAACTAACTACACAGCCCCGCGTCGTCTTTATTTTTATTACAAAACGGACGAGCTGCTTTTATTCTTTTATACACCGTTATAACGTTCGCTTTTATAGACGTTTGTTCTGAGGAAGCGGTGAAGAACATCTCGACTCACTTGAGGAAAGCCCGTACTGCCGTTCTTCTGTAGCTCCTCTCGGGTCTTACTGAGGTGATTAACGCAGCACGAACATGTTGATGAAGGAGTACAGAATATGCATGCCACTCACCGTGGAAGAGGTAAGTTCAGATTTGTCCTAACAGATACAATAAGAAACAGTCTGGGAAAGTGGCAGAAAGTGTTGTATTAAAAGTGCACATCAATATTTATCAGTACTAACAAATCACATGTATCCATCTAATCTCAGTCGTTTTGAGATGATGAGTATAACAGAGATGACAGCAACACATGCTCAGGTCTTACAGTTCTGCATTTAATGTATTGACAAAAATATGAATTGAATATTTTATATACATAAATACACTGGCATTGGGGGCGGCACGGTGGCTCGGTGGGTAGCACTGTCGCCTCACAGCAAGAAGGTCCTGGGTTCGATCCCCAGGTGGGGCGCTCCGGGTCCTTTCTGTGTGGAGTTTGCATGTTCTCCCCGTGTCTGCGTGGGTTTCCTCCGGGTGCTCCGGTTTCCTCCCACAGTCCAAAGACGTGCGTGCAAGTGAGGTGAATTGGAGATACCAAATTGTCCATGTTTGATATAACCTTGTGAACTGATGAATCTTATGTAACGAGTAATAACCGTTCCTGTCATGAATGTAACCAAAGTGTAAAACATGACGTTAAAAATCCTAATAAACAAATAAACAAACCTTACTGGCATCATATGTAATCATTATGGTCTATCAATGCCTTCAGATTATGGACTAGTGGTTGTGCAGCTGTTCAGTTTGCTGGAGAACGTTTTCAGATTTAAAGGACATCACTGACCTGGTTTATAGGTTACTTTGTCACTTTCTCATGGCAGACAGGCAGAAGTTTTTTTTTTTTTTTACAAGTGGGCGCAAAGGGCAGTCAAGCTGGTGCTTTGCATCATTGATTCCAAGTGTCCTTGGTAATGTTGAGTATTCTCTTGTGATTTAGATTTCTGACTACAGGTCATTTTGGGCGGCACGGTGGCTCAGTGGGTAGCACTGTCGCCTCACTGGTGAGTTCGTTCCCCTGATGGGACGGTCCGGCTCCTTTCTGTGTGGAGTTTGCATGTTCTTCCCGTGTCTGTGTGGGTTTCCATTGCGAGCTCCGGTTTCCTCCCACAGTTCAAAAACATGCAGTCAGGTTCATTGGAGATACAAACTTTCCATGACCGTGTTTGATATTTAACTTGTGAACTGATGAACCTTGTGTAGCGAGTAACTACTGTTTCTGTCACGAATGTAACCAAAGTGTGTAAAACATGACGATAAAATCCTAATAAATAATAAATAAATAACTATAGGTTGTTGTAAGTACTGTAGAATATTACAGTCAAATAACTGAGAAGAAATAAAAGCCCCACCCTATATCACCAGAAACACCTGGGTGCAGGGCAGGACTCTCCTACCTCAAAACAGACGATCATGTCTGTGTAGACGCTCTGTCGGCCGATAGCACTGCTAAGATGTGAGTGCAATAGGCCTATTAGAATCATTTAAGACAACTAATCATCAGGTAAAATTTGACCCCAATTGGCCTTTACTCCAGCACATTCTTAAAAGTTGCTTTAATCTACTTTTCTGTTGTTCATCTCAGTGATCGGAGGTCATCAGGATCTGTACTGGTGCATGGTTGCACTGTCATGCTGCCCCATTAATTCAGCTCATGTTTTAATTGGATGTTAATTTGCCAGTATAATGTTATTCAATACTGTAATCTATTTTAACTTAGTTTTTATTCACTTCTTGCGGTCCTCAAGGCCACATATCATATTCTTTTGTAATGACTCAAGTCACAGTTGTGTAGGTATTACCGAAATTACAGAAAATTTAAAAATCACTAGTTTAATAGTAAATTCAGCACTTAAGATGCTGTTAATTATACATGTAAATTCAACACATAATTAGTAAATGTAATACTATCAGTGCTCAGTGTTGTAGATAAATATATTGCTAAATTAAATTTGTAGTTTTTCTGTCTAAACATCAAAACTGTGTTAACCAGTTTCTAGTATGACCATACTTAATAAGTTAATAATAAGACCATAACAGTGGTTGGGACAGTGGTAGCCTTTGAGAGTTTGAATCCTGGCTCTGCCATGCTGACACTGTTGGGCCCTTGAGCAAGACCCTTAACCCTCTTTGCTACAGGGGCGGCGTACAATGGCTCACCCCGCGCTCTGACTCCAGCTTCCAAACAAGCTGGGATATGCGAAGAAAGAATTTTGTACTGTACATCTGTATATGTATATATGACAGAAAAAGGCCTTCTATAACTTTATACATTAAAAGTGGATGGAATTATGTTGTTCATTTATACTGTACATGGTTTTGCAGAGGTGAAATAGGTTAAATATTGTTTATCGATAAGTGTCCTGAATGTTTTTATCATTAGATTTAACATATTGTGCTTTGCCTTGAAGTGATTGTGCGATGCTGATTAAAACACAGGTCATCCACATGAACACAGCACAGTAATGTGATAAAGCAGGCTGTCATCAGAACTGTGATGGTTTACATTCCTTGCTTAGGATGTCTGGATTAGTTCAGTGTTTGGTGTCAGCAAATTGCTCAGAGCTTTAAAACTGGCATCATTTTAAATCATTAAATCGTGGTACTTGGGTGTTAATTTATTGGTGGATTCTTTGTTGTAAAATAGAATTTCTTGTTAATTTACTACAGCTGAAACTTGCTGTTTGGGTTGCTTGGTGAAATGTAGTCAGACTGATACTGCATTGGTAAACTGCTCAAGAGTGGTTGTGCAATTGGGTAATAAGGTGAAATCAAGGTTCAGAGTTTGAAATTGTTCAAACCTAATTGGTTTTACTGGTTAATTTCATTTAGACTAAAAGTTAGTGTCATTACCTTTCATACAAAAACTTGGTGTGCATGAAGCTTCAATCAGCTGCTAATTTAGTTGCATTAGTGTTAACACTCAGTTAGGTCTTCTTTTAATACTGTACCAGCAAAGTTAATTTGGCTCTGAATTGCTTTTGATGTGTGCAGCTGATACTGTAATGCGAGGGTTATGGAGTCATGTGACGTTAAGCCCAGTGTTGTTTTAATGTACGCTCTGCTTCATCAGGGCCACTTATTTATGATTGTATTATCCAGGACTAATCTCCAGTCTTTAAATCCAGGATTAGCAATAAGTTGCAGGATACTTGAGAGCAAACTTCATTACATAAGCGTATTAAAAACAAAGCCCACTCTGTTAGCCGAAGGGGTGTGTGTGTATTTGAAACAGCTGGTTCTTCAGTCACTTTAAATAAGCTGGTTTTTACATCCCAATACAGTTCAGACTGGTAGGTTACAGGGCTAGTGATCGCCAAGTTGCCACTGTTTGGAGTCTCAATTGCTTGGTCTATGTTTGTTCACAACTGTAAGTTGCTTTGAATGAAAGTAGCTGCTAAAAGCTTTAAACGTAGTGCAATCTTGCTTGATAAACAGGAATAAAAACTGTACAGCAAAACTGTCTTTTGATGCCGCTCAGGTGGCGCAGTGCTAAAACACACACTGAACACCAGAGCTGGGATCTCGAATACATCATATCGAGTCTCAGCTCTGCCTGCCGACTGGGCTGAGAGACCACATGAACAACGATTGGCCTGTTGTTGAGATAGGGGGTGTGATATTAAAAGCCAGATAGGGACTCTCTCATAACTAATGCAATTACAACCTCTGCTGGCTGATTGACGGGAAAATAGTGCGTTGATCAGGGTGTGTCTCTCCGTATAGAGTGCTGATCTGCATTGCACTTGTCAGTGTAGGTGACAAAATGCATACGGCTGCTGCCCACGTGTCGGAGGGGGTGTGGGTTAGCTTCGTTCTCCTCAATCAGAACGGGGATCGGCATTGGTGGTGAGGAAGCATGACGCAATCAGGCAATTGGACGCACTAAAAAGGGAGATAAAGGGGAGAAAATGCATAAACAAAATATTTTAAAAAACTGTCCTTTGGGCTACAAACTTGCTCAGCAGAAAGTGTTGGTGCTTTTGAACAAAAGGGATTATTTCTTGTTATTAGTTTTGGTCCACTTGTGTTTTCATTTGCTTTATTCCACCATGCTTCTTTTTTCTGTTTTCTGCTTGTGAGCATTTCTGTCTGGTTTGTTTGGGCTTGGTTATAGCAAATTAGAGGTGTCTGCTTTTGTGAATCCAGCACCTGAAAATTTAGATGAAGCTGAGCTCTGCAGAATGAATATAGCACGACCCTGACCAGAACCAATAAGAATTCATTTAATACCACCCCATTCTTTTTGTTACCACCCCATCTTCACTTATTTGTTGTGACAGTGTGTCTTTACTCATTTGATTAGTTTTCTCCATGGTGATGACTAGAAGTATTGTATAAACCCTTATCATGCCGACACACATTGAACCAGGTTTATCCAAAGGACCATTTCCTGTTATAGAGAGAGAGAGAGAGCGAGCAAGTGGCTAAGGAAGTCAGCAGTGGCAGGATGTGAGCTCATTCTTCTAAAACCATAATAGCCCAGTGAAGCACCTCTAGACAGCAGAGAAAGCATCATTGTGGCCAGAACATCAAACCAGCAATCAACGGATCATTGGATTAAATCCCAGCCTGACACTATTTCTGGTTAAAGTCTGGCTGTTAACTCAATGGTTATTAGAAACAGGACACTTATTTTGTGAGCAGTGGTAGGTCAGCTGCTAAAGTGAAGTAAAGAAAGAAAAACAAGCCTGCTTACCCTTATAAAAGAACATTACAGTTATTGTCGAAACACAACAAAGGCCAGCTAATATGTGAATATTATAATTGCATCAGACAAAAAATGATTTATTTAAAGTATCAGAAATAGACAGACCCTATGTTTAGTAATTTGTAGAAGCCCCCCATTGGTAGCAATTACAACTGCAAGTCTTCTTGGTTAAGTCTTTGCAATCTTTGCACATCTGGATTTGGGCAGTTTATCCTATTCTTCATGGCGAATCCTTTTAAGTTTCATCAGATTAAATGCCAAGCATCTGTGAACTACCATCTTCTGGTCTCTTCAAATTTGTAAAACATGGTTTAAGTCGGGACTTTGACTTGGCCATTCAAGGACATTAAGAGACTTGCCCTAAAGCAACTCTGATGTTAATGCAGCTGTGTTAATGTGCAGGTCATTGTTTTGTTAAAAATCGAACTGTTGCCTTTGTTTAAATGTGGAATTTTTTTTGTATTTGGCTGCTGCTTCAGAGTGAGTTTTGGGTTATTTCTTACATCTCTGATCAAGGCCCTCTTGCCTAGATGCCCAAATCGGCCAGACGGCTAACTCTAAGAGGGTTCAAGGTTGTGCCAATCTTCTTTCATTTTTGAAAGAAGTTATTATTAAGGCTACAGACAGATCCACAGACAGTTCCTTGGATGCCATGGCTCTGTTTTTGTCCTGACATAGTATCATTATTTGTTGTTAAACACTCAATTCCAGTAAATCTAATTCAAACAGGTGAACTCCAAATGGAAAAGCAAACAGAATACCCCTGGCCACAAACGCTATGAGATTCAACTTACCATAAAACCAGATAGAGCTCAATACCCAAAAAAACGATGGGAAGACCAGGCTTCCACTTGCCCCATCTGTGGATCAAGAACTTCTATTAAACACATTCTCTATTCATGCCAACAGATGGACACCATCAGAATACAAACAGCTACAAGGAAATCTTCACCTAATCTTCAGTACCCTCTCCCACCTCAAAACTGCTTACGTTCTTGGAAGCACTTGCACTTAAAAACGCCATATAAGTTAGGAAAAAACAATTAAATTATACTCTACACCCTCATAGTTACACAAACACTCTAACCACCATACACACAAGTAAAGAAATCAAATCAACCCACCACTTTAAACCGTTTAAACAAACCACTGACCACTGTTTGAAGTGCAACAGGGAGGTATTTGAATACTTAACTATAAACTAAACCCTCAGTGTTGAGCGGGTTAACACAGTGTATCACCCCGGTATATATATATATTTTTTTTCCAAATACAGCTACAATATTCCTCTGCAGAAATGTCACCTAAGGTTCTATGGTAGGGATCGCAATGTTTTGAGGATGTCAGGACTGTCAGACAGCCACAAGCTCTTAGGATTTAACAGAATTCTGATAAGCATGGATTAAAATAGACTGCCAAATCGGGGTGAATGTGATCTTTCCGTTGATCCTTACACTTTGCTGATTTTTAAAAAGTTTTAATAAGCAGCTGCAGTGGGTGAGAGATCTGCTGAAGGTTGCTGATGCGAGTGGATACAGAGGACATGCTGTGCTGGATTGTGCTCAGGTTTAATTAGATAATCATTTTAAAAACAGCTGGTTCCTTGGCACCCCATCAGGCAAAGTTATTTTCGTGCTTCAACCACAGTATTACCTACAGCATGGTGTAAAAAAAAAAAAAACTTTCCTGTGGGTCTAATGGAAGGCAACACTCGTGGATTGGAATGGTTATGAAAGGAATAGGTGCACCTGTTGTAACCTGAAACACAAGCTAGACCACAGGAAAAATGTGAGGATGTACATGTGCATGCAGGTGAATGATGCACCTGGGAGAGTGGGTCAGCATTCAGCCTAGCCCTGCTGATTCATCAGCTGTATATGCTTAGTGTAAATTCTCTATCTGAGCTCTTTTATTAATCACCAGGTGTCTCTGGGAAAATCAGTCCAAATCCTGACTAGACATGTACAGATGTTAGGATAATTTGGCAAGAATTGCACTTACTGTTGTAATAGTATAAAGTTAAAAGTAACGGTTTGCAGTCCTACAATTGATTTAAAATGATTTTTAAGTGCTCTCTTTTTCTCTTACTTCTTTGTAAATAAAATCTATAATCAACTAAAATAAAGACTGCTGGAACAGAAATGTACATACAGCACACCAAAGATTTGGTTATGCCCCTTAGCTTTTTCCTCCTCGATTAGCTCTTTCTGGCACAGTTCTGGTTGGATGTTTGGCCAGACTGTACAGAATCCACATCCACCCAAATGTGTTGGTTTTCTGGCACAGACTTGATTTTAAAGAACAGACAATTCATTCTTAATAACGTAAGTGTAGGGCTTTCAGAAGCCCATGCCAAAAGCAGTTTAATTGTGTGCTTTTATGGCATTGTCAGCTGCATCCAATATTTACAAATTCAAAGGTATATCTCACTCTCATTTTTTCATCCAGTCTCTCTCTCTCTCTCTCTCTCTCTCTCTCTCTCTCTCTCTCTCTCTCTCTCTCTCTCTCTCTCTCTTGTTTCTAACAGCTGCAAGTACGGGATTAGAGCTGTGCTTGTGCAATTGCTCATAATCTTTGTTAATACGCCACACGAACCATATTTGTAGCAAAAATAGAATCCAATTTCTTTCCTCGTCATTTTTTGACATAAGCTTTCATTCCGAAGCAATCTGTTCTGTGACCCGCCGTGTGTGTGGGTTTCTCTTATCGCTGACTAGCACAGCTCCCAGATTATCAACCCTGAGTGGTGTCACTGAGAGCAAATGACTGAGTGAAATGGTGCTTACTTAAATCTCAGGCTGTAATACAAACACAACTATCAGTCCCGTTACAGACCGGTTGGCTCACGGCCGGTTCAATGGTTAGCGTTCGGTCCTTGCTGAGCAAAGCTCTGCACTTGGCATAAATACACAAGTTATGTTCCTTAAATTGGTCAATTGGTGTATTTAGATAGCCAGCACATCAATATTGTTGCTGTAACCGTTTGTGGTTCTGAGATAAATGGAAATCTGTTATTGAAATGCTGCTCTGGAAAAGTTGAAAAAATATCCTGTAGGCTGAGATGCTGCCAAGGCATGTTCACAGTTAAAATGCTGCTCTGTGAGCCAGGGTGGGGAGTAGGTGCTGTATTTACTAGGGATGCACCGATCCAACTTTTTCAGTTCCGATACCGATCCGATACATATACTTTGCATATCGGCCGATACCGATCCGATACCATTGTTGAATTAATAAACCGTATACTTTATCATGTGGGAAAGACTTAAGGCATCAGGATTGACTTAAACATTACTAAGTTTGCAAAACAAAATATAATTAACACAGATATAAATGTACTGAACTGCTATTTATTTGTCAATAAAATAATAAACAGGCATCTTAATATTTCAGTGTTATTTTCACTCAGCGAGTAAGCATCCGACGCTGCCTTGGTGACCAAAGCAATCCCAGCATTCATTGCGGGTCGGGTGCGCTTTTCTTACAGAAAAATAAACATAGCTGACGGGGCGGAGAAACGTTATTATCAAACGTAAATAAAATATAACTATATACCGAGTGTTTTTATTTGCAAGTTCGAGCTTGTCAGGAAATGTAACCGTTATCGGTACATGAAGGGAAATGTTATACTGCCGTTAGCGTTAGCGCTGTGCTACCTCAGTTCATTGTTTTTAATGGCAAGATGCTAAATGCTAAACCCGATGGAATCGCTGTGTAAGTAGCGCGTTCGAATAACCTGACTTATAAGTTGATGACTTATTAGAATCCTCTGTACTGAGGCAGCCGCTTATGTAGACAGTAAGACAGCGAGGCAGCTCCTTAGGTTTTCGAACACACCCAAAATGTAGCTGCTGACAATGAGAAAAACAGTAGTAGCTTAAATAACTTTTTCAAATAAACGTATCCGTAAATATTTAGTGCAAACAGTAATTCAAAATAAAATATAGCAGCTAAACCTGAGTAATAAACATGTTGCCATCGAACTTGTTAGCATAGCAAGCGTGAAATACCTCCATGCAGCTGACTCTTTGGCTCGCTCCATGTTGCTCTTTTTGTTTGTGTTATACGCCATACGTCAGCAGCGCGTCCTGTATGGGCTTAGCACGCGTCGCAAACGAACTGAAGTGAACGTATCGGACCCATGGATCGGCCTGATTATCCGATATCCGATCCATCTCATTTTGGTAATATCGGGACCGATATCCGATCTTAATATCGGATCTGTGCATCCCTAGTATTTACTCTGTTACAAGACACCTTTTAAAAGATTAGTTTTACTTGTGGCTACATATTATTTATGGATTTTAGGATCTGAATGTAAACATTTAAGTTAAACTGTAAGTAGTATCTGTGTAGTGAAAAGAACGTCTAGGGTTACAACAGACCTTTAGTAATATTTCTAAGCTTAGGAATGTTGTAGATTATGGTAAGGTTAGTAACTAAATAAATGGTCTTGGTTGTTTATTATAAAATAAAATAATAAAATTGATTTTGTAGTTTAAAAAAATACAACTGAATTAATTAAAATTTAGCATCTAACCAAGCAGTAAATTTTTTTATAGTATGATTTTTACCATCTGTATGATGTGATTATGTTAATACATGAGTATAATGAGTATAATGACTCATATATAATACTCTTGCTTATACTTTCATTAGGTATTTGGATGAGTATTGTTACTTTTAAGCTGTCGCAGGCAAAATCGCTCATTGTAAAAGATTTTCCTTGGTCATAAGTAAGGATTGGTAGTTTTTTAGGCATGCTACCTAGCGGCCTGTCTAGTGCTGCTACCAAAGGCAGTCAATAAAAAGTCTCAGTTTGACTGCTGCTTGCTGCCTTGTTGAAATACACCAATAGGAGGACGGCAGAAGGTGTGACGCATGTATGAGACACTGGTTTTGATTCAATGAGCGATCATTCAAAATACCAACTTAATTACTCACATTAATTCATACCAATATACAGGGAACAGCCTGACCTTAACAAAAACAGCATAAACGGCATAGCAACTACCACATATGCTCATAGATGGGAAAATCTTTCTTATCCCATGTTTTCTTTGGAGAATGAACATTTCAGGTGGTCCTCTTTTACCAGCCACAAAGGACTTCAAATGTAGACATTGCATTGTCACTATAATGCTGATGTGTTTTATTTGTGACTGGTGATGTGACATGATTGAATATTCACAGATCTGTTGTTAAAATAATTTATAATCTCATACTGAGTACACTTGATATGACAAATAGGTCATCAAATAAAATCAGACAATACTGTTTACTTAAAAATATTTTATATAGTGTGACTGATCTTAGAGTATAATAACATTATACTGCTCTTTCCTTCATTCGAGAATCTAAACAAACATGAATTATCAGAGTATCATGGTATGTTACTATTATTGTAAGTTGATTGCATTGTCTGATCATGTAATTCACACATACAGTAGATTAACCGATATTGTCCCTTTTAATGCCTAGTCAATCCATCTCATGGACAAAACACTTAAAGGCTAATGTCGTCATTTCTTCCATCAGGGCGTTGCTTCTCAGAGCCCATGAGCTGAATGTTGTGCTTTCTTTCTTCTCACATGATTTTGCTCTTTTTTGCTTGTTTTTTTATTAATCTCTTTAGTGGTGAGTTATAGCAGAAAAAAATGTGCTGCTACACAGGCGGCTTAATTTGGTCTGTGTAATGTTATGTGAATAGCAGTGATTGATCTGGATGCTACAGCTGTACTGTACATGCTGGCTTAAATGCTTTTGCTCTGACCACATGCAGTTTCACATTGCACGCTGTGTTAAATGTTGTAATTTAAATCTGACCATCGACAGCAGTCACATCATAAAGACGTGTAGGTCAAAAGCAAATAAAAACCATATGTTCCAAAGAAAGTTCATTTTTTCGCATTTCCAAACATCATGTGTTATTCAGTTGGTTTTATTTATTTATTTATTTAAATCTGTACCATACAACTCAATTCTGGGGACCTCTGCCAGTCCCAATTTGAGATGGGTAAATGCAAAAAAGTGGTGATTTGTAGACCTTATTTTTGAAAGCAGCACACACACACACACACACACACATAAATATAAATTTTTGTATATATCTGTATGTGTGTGTGTGTGCTGCTTTCAGAAATAAAAATAGATATATATGTATAAATTTGTCAGCTTTATTAATTTATGTTGATTTAGTGTCTCAATTTAACACCTGCAAATCAGTCAAAAATTTGTACGGGTGTGCATTAACACCACAAAAGCAGTTGTAGCCTAGTGGTTAAGGTATTGGACTAGAAAGGTTGCTGGTTCAAGCCCCACCACTGCCAGGTTGCTGCTTTTGGGCCCCTGAGCAAGGTCCCTAACCTTCAATTGCTTGGTCAATATATACACCATACTGTAAGTCGCTTTGTGTCTGCTAAATGCCAAAAATGTAAATGTAAAAGCTGTGAAATTTCACATGATCTTACGAGTTCACCAAATTGTTTTTGAAATTAATGCTGAAATTAATGTTGTGTTTTCCAAGCTAAAGATGGAAAGAATCATCCCGAGTTGTTATTAATGCAAAGTTTAAAAGTCAGCACCTGTCATAGTGTGAGGGTGTGTTAGTGCTGACAGCATGGGTAAGCAATTGCTCCACGCTGTATATGTACTTCTCAGCATTAATGTCACCTTAACAGATGTGCACCTGAACTGTGTCGTCATCAGGCAGGTCCCTGCTTGCTTTAGCAAGATATTGGCTTTCCTCATTATACCTGGGTTACACCAGTGTGCATTTGTAATAAGAGAGTGCAGGTGCTAGACTGGTCTGTCTGCAGTCCATACTTGTCTCCCACTGGAAATATTTGGAAGTTTATAATGTGTACTATATGGCAACAGTGTTATCAAGCACAAATAGGGAAATACTTTACTTTCAGAACTGTCTTTTGCTCCAAAATTATAACAGAAGGTTTTTGGAAGGTAAGGGAAGGTAACACATGGGTAGAAATTACCCAAATGTGTTGCAAATGTAGAAGGAGCATAGCCATAGGGAAAAAAATGTCAGTTAAAACATATGATATCTTTTAAACTGTATTTAAACATTGCTGTCTGTTTTTATTTAAATTTTTTTACACAGAACACAGACCGCAATGTATCACCCCGCCACTGCTAGTAGAAAGTTCTATTTTGAATGTTATTAATAAAAAAAAAAACAATAAAAAAACAATATTACAATCCAACAATACAGTAAATATTGCAATATGAATGTAATTTTACTTCATGCTCGGCCAAAATGAAATATATAAAGTGTAGCTGCACTACCTGAACAAATTTCAAGGGTCTCATAGGTATGTGGTTAGGCGCCCGAGTATGTGCACAGCTGTCTCCACTCATATTCAGCTTCTAATTAACATGACTCTGATTCAGTTAAGATCCTATCTGAGATGTCTTTCGGAGGTTTCGTTTGGGTGAGGGAGAGCATTACAGAGAGGTGTGGACTGCATGTCGTTTCCTTTATGGCCACTTTGTTGTGATGGAAAATAGATGCAGTAATAGCGATTCATGCCACCAGACACCAATTTTCCCAGAAGAACTATTTATATAAAGTTGCAGCCAGAAATATTTGACCCTACCCGTCCCCCACAGTTGACACAAACAACTTTTATAACTTGAAATGAATAACATCTACTTGGTGGAACATCTTTTGTCTTTATAATCTCTAATAAGCCTCTGACACCTCTTGTAGAAACTTTGTTCATTCTTCTTGTGAATCTGCTAGTTCAATGGAATTTGGTTTTTGTGCTGCAACTCACACGAAAACTTCTGCACTTCTTAGTCAAAAGTGGCCATGAGTTCAGCCATGTAGTCCTTTATTGTTAAGTGATGATCTTATGGTTGCCTCTGACACATTTGAACCAGCCTTCATCAGGTTGTCCTGAAAGTCTTTACAGTAACACATGGTTTTTATGTGTTGTCCTGTTGAGGTAGCAAAGGCCTCTAAATGACATTTTGGGCTTTCTTCCACAGCTAAGAAGATTCGCTTCTGCACTGTAATACTGTTGTATGAAACTTCCAGTGGTGTCTCTAGAAATTATCAAGGTCTTGGAAATCATCTTATACACATTGCCTTTTTGGTGCAATAAAATGATCTCCTCTCTCAGGAATAAAATAAGCACAGCTCTTTAGTTTTCACCAAGGTTGCAAGACACCTCGAACACTTGAATCTCTACTACAACACAGCTAAAGCTAATTAAGGGTGGTTAATAAGTTCCCAGTTTATTAATGTTGTAACCCAACTTAAGTTCATACAGACTAGCAGTATGTTTTAAGATCAGCAATATTATGTCAGGGTTAAATAATTGTGACATGGCAGTTCAAACAAAATATTATGCTACTTTTACATTTACATTTAGATTTTCGCCATTTAGCAGACACTTTTATACAAAGTGACTTATAGTATTCTGACAGTATATTGTCTAAGCAATTGAGGGTTAAGGGCCTTGCTCAAGGGCCCAACAGTGGCCACCTGGCAGTGGTGGGGTTTAAACCGGCGATCATTTGATTACTAGTCCAGTAACTTAACCACTAGTTTACAACTGTCCTCTGAATGTATATCTGCAATGCCTTGGTCCTGATTGGTTTATGCTCAGATGTAGTGGTTTTGATGTAAGACTGAATATGTTAGAAGCCAAAATAAAGCTTGAGTTCTCAAATAAGTATTAAAGTCAGAAAAAGTGATGTTGATGCAGTTGTGGATGACACATTCAGTACATCCCATCATCACGGTTGTAGTCCAGCTTGATGTCCTGTCCTGAGTTAAGAACAGCCTAACACTTCGAAATGCAGTAAATCCACGTAAAAAGACAGACATCACAATATTTTAAAACATAATCAGCAACATTATACTGTTCTTTTTACTTTTACACACTTTCACAACACGTGTCCAAGTTTTTTATTTATTGTTACGTCTGAATTGAATTTTTTTGGTCTTGATTTGGATGATGTGTGTTCTCTGCATTTCAGGATATGGTCCAGAACGAGCTTATTCTTTTTTTTGCTGCATGTATTTTAATGATCATGTATCTCCTGGATTGCTAAATTATTGTCATACTGTTAAGCCCCTTGACCCCACAAAAAATTTTACACGCATTGGATTACTAAAGCCCTGTGAACAAACACCACCCAGAAATACAATGCTGGCCTCAGGCATAGACACTGATAGAATTTTTGATTGCTTTCCATTTATTGATCGTCATATTAACCAATTTAAGCACGCTTCGTTCATTATGTAAGCACACGATTGCATGCAGTTTACTTCATTAAACATTCTGCTGCAAGATGACCACAAAACTGATGAGGGCGTCAGCAAGTCTAACTCCTAACAGTTAAAGGAATAACACTTCATGCTGAGTAATTTCTCATAGCGCTGTTTGTTCTAGAGCTGAGGAAGCCTTGAATCTTGCTGCGACGTAACATAAACAGTTCCTCTTTAAAGCTTGTTTGTCATCGCAGATTCTCATGGCCGGCTTAGCACACCAGTGATGCCAAACCAAAGATCCATCTTGATAGCTGAAGCACAAGCCCTACTCCTAGCAATCGGGTAACACTGGGTGCAAAGGGAAATGGACCCTGAACAGGTCTCTGATCCATCACAGGGAAATAAACACCTAAAGCAACCAATCCACCTTCTAGTAACAAACAATCATTGTACCTCGCTGAAATCTATACAGAAATGAGAACATCCTCACAGACTGTTGGCAAAAATCAAACCCAGGTTTCCATGACTGACCCAGTTTTTCCACTGCTCCAATCACAACTGTTTCTTGTTAGGGATGTGAAATAGTACGTTATTTAACCATCTTTTGGCTAATTTGTTTATCTGGGCTTTAAAGTGTTTTGTTAATCTGTATTTATTATAGTGTTTGTGTTGGAATATGTCCTGCTGAAGGATGTGCCATAGCAGAGCTGCTGCTGTTCTGTACAGATAATTTATTACTCTCAAGAGCTTCTAGGTTGATTATTTGGTAAACACAGAGTTGAAAGTTGCAAAAATAAACAAGGGTGTGGTAACACCAAGACATACCACTACTGCCTGAAGCTGTGAGTGGACGGAAGCTGAAGGCTGAGCTGTTCATACTCACATACAGTTCTACACAAAGTATGTTCACAAGCTTTTCTAATAGTGTGCAGGGGTGAAATGACATGCATGTAAATGTTTGATTGTTCTTCAATACAATGGTCTTCTTGATACAATACAACCTGTGATTCGAACACAGTAATAAGACTTTGTCATTTGCACAATGCAATCATTAACAACCTCATCAATTTAAACACTAAAAAGAGTTAAGATAAAAACACACCAAGTTTTAAACAGTGTTTTAATAGGTTTACATGATACTGTTTTGCCCAAAACTCCTCTTTAAATCCCAACCGGTAAATGTACCTTCATGGTAGGGATGGGCTTTAATACATTTTTACATTTTCATTTTCAGCATTTAGCAGACGCCTTTATCCAAAGCAACTTACAGTTGTGACAGTATACAGTTTGAGCAATTGAGGGTTAAGGACCTTGCTCAAGGGTCCAACAGCAGCAACCTGGCAGTGGTGGGGCTTGAACCAGCGACCTATTGATTACTAGTCCAGTACCTTAACCGCTAGGCTACAGCTGCCCTACTTAATAGAAACTTAATAGAAACTCAGCTTTTATCTTGTTTACATGATGCCATCCATTAACAGACTTTATTTACAACTTTCTTGTCTTTGCTTATTTCTAACCATCATGCTTACAAGCACTAGCCTGGTCAGCATTGTAGCTTGGTGGGCGGCACTATCGACGATATACAACAGATTCGATCCCCATGTGAAACGGTCCGGGTTCTTTTCCCTGTTCTCCAAATGTCTGCGTAGGTTTCCTCCGAGAGCTCAGATTTTCTCCAACAGTCTAAGGACATGTAAGTTAAGTGAATTTGAGATATAAAATTGCCTGTGACTGTGTTTGACATTTAACTTGAACTGATGACTCATGAGTTACCTGTAACTATCTGTCTTGTAATTAACATAACCAGAGTGTAAAACACGTTAAAATCCTAATGAATATCTGACATGTGCTCACATACATGGGCGGTAAAAAAAGCCGTACTCAGAAAGATTCCCACTGAGGACATTCTTAGGATTGTTAATGTTTCCAAAGAATTCCCTCTAAAAGTTAAGAGTAGATCCTAGGAAAGAGCATTAATAAAGCATCTTAACCCTTAAAAGAGCACCCAGAGTTACAAGTATTAGAAGTAGAAGGAGGAATTTTAGGAGGCTTAAGAGTTTCTTAAGCAAAGAAGAAAATAACGAATAGATGAAACCTGCTCCAAACACTGAATAACAGCGAGTTAATAAAACGCCAATAAAATCATGCACTAATCATGTTTGTGGTCGAGCTTATGAGCGATGTGTTCATATCTCCTACCCAGCGCAAAAATGCCATAACACCAGAAATGAAAGTTATAACAACTCTACAATATTTGGCAAATGGGAAAATGCAACAGTGCAGCAGATTGATGACTCGGGTCTGTAACATCCCTTCATCAGCAAAGTGATCACACAAACAATTACGACACTTTTAGAACCTTATATCATGTTACAGTTCATTTAATTTTCACTGGACAATCACACTTTGCTGCAATCACAGTAACTAAAAAGAGATATTTGAAGTTCTAGCATTAATTATTAGCACATGTACTCTCTACTCCCAGTTCAACCTCCCAGTTCATCTTTCAGACACTGCCAATCATGTCGGTAGAGTAGCCCAGCTGGGGCACAAACCCAGGTCTCGTTGATGGTAGGAGATTTGTACTTGACATCCACATCCACACATCCATAGAGCTTTGTGACATGTAGCGATTTTTTTAGGGGTACATGTCGTCAAATTATTAGTATACATACACTGATCAGCCATAACATTAAACCCACCTTCTTGTTTCTACACACTGTCCATTTTATCAGCTCCACTTAGCATATAGAAGCACTTTGTAGTTTTACAATTACTGACTGTAGTCCATCTATTTCTCTGCATGCTTTGTTAGCCCCCTTTCATGCTGTTCTTCAATGGTCAGGACTCTCCCAGTACAACCACAGAGCAGGTATTATTTGGGTGGTGGATCATTCACAGCACTGCAGTGACACTGACATGGTGGTGGTGTGTTAGTGTGTGTTGTGCTGGTATGAGTGGATAAGACACAGCAGTGCTGATGGAGTTTTTAAACATCTCACTGTCACTGCTGGACTGAGAATAGTCCACCAACCAAAAATATCCAGCCAACAGCGCCCCGTGGGCAGCGTCCTGTGACCACTGATGAAGGTCTAGAAGTTGACCAACTCAAACAGCAGCAATAGATGAGCGATCGTCTTTGACTTTACATCTACAAGGTGGACCAACTAGGTAGGTGTGTCTAATAGAGTGGACAGTGAGTGGACACGGTATTAAAAACTCCAGCAGCGCTGCTGTGTCTGATCCACTCATACCAGCACAACACACACTAACACACCACCACCATGTCAGTGTCACTGCAGTGCTGAGAATCATCCACCATTTAAATAATACCTGCTCTGTAGTGGCCCTGACCATTTAAAGAACAGGGTGAAAGAAGTCTAAAAAAGTATGTAGAGAAACAGATGGACCACAGTCAGTAATTGTAGAACTACAGAGTGCTTCTATATGGTAAGTGGAGCTGATAAAATGGACAGTGAGTGTAGAAAGAAGGATGTTATGGCTGATCAGTGTATATGTAATAATGGGTATGCACCATGATTGGATGGATGGTAAAGCTTTGCTATTTGTTTGGACACACTCTGCGTCCTCAGTCCTAGATGTCTTATTTATATCATTTTCTGGATATTTATTCACTTAACAGTCCACATTTAAGGCTCTTAACCCAGATCTGAACCTAGTATCTCCTGAAATGTAATGGAACCTGCTGACTGTGCCTGTGGGCTGAGATGTGCACTAGCTGCTCTTCACTGTGACCCTCATATCAAGTATCACAGAGAAGAAAAGGCTAGTCAAACTACCCAGAAGTGCTTTAAAAAAACTTATCCTCAGCTATGAGACTCAATGATGTATTGTTAATAGGATCACTGTGTCATGGTTAGAACGCATTATTAAAAGTGCAGGGATATTCAGCACAGCATATCTGAGCTGTACATATAGTCGAGTTTGCTGTGCTTTTGTATACATGTGGCATTCGTAGGGACAGTGCGTAGAGCTTTGGGCTATCAATTGGAAGATTGTGGGTTCGAATCTCAGCTCTGCCGTGCAGCCACTGTTTGGCTTTTAAGCCTGTCTGCTCCAGGGCCAACATATAATCGCTGACCCTGCTCTCTGACCCCAGCTTTTAAACAAGCTGGGATGTGCAGGACAAACATTTCATTGTGCTGTACACGTGTATGTGTACGGTCAAGCTGGAAAGTCTGCACACCCCTTTCACCTTCTCCACGTTTTATTACGTTACAGACTCATTCGTTCGATCCCCAGGTGGGGCGGTCCGGGTCCTTTCTGTGTGGAGTTTGCATGTTCTCCCCGTGTCCGCATGGGTTCACTCCGGGTGCTCCGGTTTCCTCCCACAGTCCAAAGACATGCAAGTGAGGTGAATTGGAGACACTAAATTGTCCATGACTGTGTTCGATATAACCTTGTGTAATGAGTGACTACCTGTTCTGTCATGAATGTAGCCAAAGTGTAAAACATGACGTTAAAATCCAAATAAACAAACAAACAGACTCATTCTATCACAGATTGAGTTCTTTTTTGCCTCAAACATTTACACACAATTGCCAATAATTACAGGGTTAAGAAAATATGCAATATTATTTTACTGACAGATCATTTATTTAGGGGTTACATATCTGTACACACCCTTAGCATAATACTTGGTTGATGCACCTTTAACAACAATTACAGCTTCAAGGCGTCTTGGGAAAGAAGCTATGACTTGGCACACTTGTTTCTTGACATTTTTGCCCATTCCTCTTGGCATATCCTTGCAAGCTTTGTCAGGTTGGATGGGGAGCATCGGTACACAGCCATTTTCAGCTCCTTCCACAGATGTTCGATTGGATTCGGGTCTGGGCTCTGGCTGGGCCACTCAAGGACATTCACAGACTTTCTCCAAAGCCACTCCTTTGTTCTCTTGGCTGTGTGCTTTATTTGATGAAAAACAGAGTAATCTAGTAAACATGGAAGTAATGCTTACCAGTAAGATAAACATAAGCACCTAGAGCACCAACTAGCTCAGCTTTCTAAATGTAGATTTAAAACGGTAGTCTATAGTAAAGGGTTCATTGCACACGCTACATAAGAAAACATACAAATTAAAAATAAAGATGCGGTGTGTATCCTAAAGCTTTTTTAAACAATGTTAGTGTAGTTTAATAGAAGTATAACATGCGGTCAGACTCCATACAGACACAAAACAACTTCCTTGTGCGATCATAACATATAATAGATCTACTGCAGTTCTTTTTCTCTGAATGAGTAAACAAAATTGGTGCAGTCACAGTGAGAGCGAGTTACAAATCAACACTGATCACTCTGTAGCACTTGTGTGTAGAGATCTGTTGCTTTACTCTCAGTTCTAATCAAATTCCTTCTGTTGGAAATTAATTACAATTTCATTCTTAACCAAGTGAATTAATGAGCAGTGATTCTGTGGTTAGTTATCAGTTAACTGGTTAATCATTAACATATAAGAGTCCAGTGTCATGTTGGTCATGTGTGGTGCCTGAGCTGCAGTTCAGTTAGAAACATTAGTATTCATTAAATGGAATGCAATGTCAGAGATCCTTTTCATTTGTCCCAGATAAAATCCTTTTTAATTTTGATTCCAAGTTTTTAACCAACAAAACAGTATTTGCAAAGAACAAAATAAAGTTCTACTTATTTATTTTTAACAAAAGATAACTTTGTATTGCCAACATGTACACATTATAATCATTAATAACATACTGGCTGATAAAGCCTCATCACAGAGCAATCACACATATCTGGCTCATTTATTGTGCATTAACTTAAGTTGATGCTGGAAAAAGATAGAATATAAAACACTTAGACAGTTTTTTGGGGCGGCATCATGGCTCAGTGGGTAGCACTGTGGCCTCACAGCAAGAAGGTCCTGAGCTTCGATCCCCATGTTGGGCGGTCTGGGTCCTTTCTGTGTGGAAGTTTGCATGTTCTCCCAGAGTCTGCGTGGATTTCTTCTGGGGAGCTCCGGTTTCCTCCCACAGTCCAAATACATGCAAGTGATGTGAATTGGAGATACAAAATTGTCCATGACTGTGTTTGACATTAAACTTGTGAACTGATGAATCTTGTGTAATGAGTAACTACCGTTCCTGTCATGAATGTAACCAAAGTGTAAAACATGACGTTAAAATCCTAATAAATAAATAAATATAAAGTTTGTGACAATCAGCTAGAGATTTAAATTGTCAGTTTTTTAAATATTTAAGAGGAACCTTTGAGAGGAAGATGAATGGTTACAAGCCATCTAACTAAGCCAAATTTTCAAAACTCATTCAGATGTGAACAGTGGACCTTTTAACAAATAAAACAACACTGGATTGAGTTTAGGCCACGCCTGTGAATGTCCCTGTGAAAGTGGTTGAGCCAAAGCCCATACTATAAGAGACTTGAATATGGCAGTTCATAGACCTGAAGATGGCCTGAAGTTCAGAGAATTTGCTATAAAGAATTGGTTAAACAGCCCAAATCCAGGTGTGCAAAGCTTGTTGAGATGTATCCATGAAGACATGCAACAACAGTTTCTGAATTTACTGTGTATTTTAAGTTTCCTGATTACTATTAGCTGCTTAGTCCTCAAACAGACACTTCCTGTTTCCGTGCTTGCACAGTTGGCCTACATCACCAGACTTAAATGCTTCCAGACACCCAGTGCAGTAGTGCGGTCCTTCTTTAACCCACAGCAGCTGGAACTCTGTGTCCTGCTCCTGTGGCTGGCTTTGACGTCAGAGAGAGATGATGAATAATAGCAATGCTAATGAAAAACAGCAGAGGAATGCTGTGAGCACTTTGCGCCCTTTCTCTCATTCTTCTCTCATTCTTCTCTGTATCCGTTTTATCCACTTTCTTTTCATTACTTTTACTAAACTTGCCTGTTGTTTGTTTTTTGTATGTATATGTGTGTGTGTTTGTGTGTGTTTATGTGTGTGTTTATGTGTGTGTTCATGTGTGTGTTTATGTGTGTGTTTATGTGTGTGTTTATGTGTGTGTTTATGTGTGTGTTTATGTGTGTGTTTATGTGTGTGTTCATGTGTGTGTTCATGTGTGTGTTCATGTGTGTGTTCATGTGTGTGTTCATGTGTGTGTTCATGTGTGTGTTCATGTGTGTGTTTGTGTTTATGTGTGTGTGTGTTTATGTGTGTGTTTATGTGTGTGTTTATGTGTGTGTTTATGTGTGTGTTTATGTGTGTGTTTATGTGTGTGTTTATGTGTGTGTTTATGTTTATGTGTGTGTTTATGTGTGTATGTGTGTGTTTATGTGTGTGTTTATGTGTGTGTTCATGTGTGTGTTTGTGTTTATGTGTGTGTTTATGTGTGTATGTGTGTGTTTATGTGTGTGTTTATGTGTGTGTTTATGTGTGTGTTTATGTGTGTGTTTATGTGTGTGTTTATGTGTGTGTTTATGTGTGTGTTTATGTGTGTGTGTGCTCTGAGACTTTTCTACATAGAATTGATGTATGGCTTTCTTTTTAAGTTTGCTTGAGTTTCAGGTTGCATTTCTTAAGGGTAGTTGTAGCCTAGTGGTTAAGGTACTGGACTAGTAATCAAAAGGTCACTGGTTCAAGCCCCACCTCTTTCAGGTTCCTGCTGCTGGGCCCTTGAGCGAGGCTGTATACTGTCACAGTACTGTAAGTCGCTTTGGATAAAGGCGATTATGCCCGCTAGATGACGCCCAGATGACCAGTGGCAACGGCGAGTTTTGAACCGAGGAGTTCAGAATCTCTAATGTTTGTTAAATTGAGAGTGCAAAAATTGAGAACCCAATTTGAGGACCCATAATTCTCAGTGTGATTCTGAAGCATAATAATATTAGAACCTAGAATTTTTACTTAGAATCTAGAATGTGCTTGAATGGCTGCCTGATCATGGCTGGTTCTTTAATAAAAAAATAATAATGGAGTTCTTTAACATCTCTTATTATGGGATCATATACAAATAGAAAACCCAAGATAAATGCATCCCAAGTTCTGTGTGGCTTTAGATCTAGAGCGTATGGTGTCAGAAATCTCTGGGTGTATCTTATACCAGTTCTCACTGTGGATTACACTAAACTATTGTTAGAAGTGACTTTAGTGTTATTGTTATGGACAGGAGGAAATCAGCAGTTTGACATTGTAAGCACTGAGTAAATACTCATTATAGTATTAAGTGCCTTGCTTGAGGTCACAATGGCTATAATGACACGTTATCGGCAGCATTAAATTTGACAATTTCCTGGTTTGTATCCAAGTCTTGTTTCTTTTTTTTCTAGCCACTAGCTTGCCACCTCCCTTCTATTTTTCATTTCTAAAGGAACACTCCACCCAAAAAAGTGAACATTGAATAAAAGCGAACAGGATTTTGTTGGTCTGCTCTGAATGCATGATGCATTGCTTTTAAGAGTGAAGACATCCAAAATTTTTGTTGGTCTCCTCTCCACCCTTTCTGCATTTTCAGAAACAATGCATGTAGAGGTATTTCACTGATTTTATTGGTTTGTCCTGAAATAACCTGGATTAGCTCATTATTGTCATGTCAATTATGAATACCCATGCTTGTCACAAACCTTACTTTCCTTTTGTACCATAAGTCACTAGAGAGCCTATGCTGAATCAATGTGGAATCGTGGTGCTGCTGTATAGATTAGATTAATTATAATACAGTATATCTTACATAAACTCATTTCAACAGGGTTTATTAATAATCTTAGTCATTAGAAGCAGAACAGATTTATTGTTCTAATTGCTCTTTTTACCTCACTGGATCATGGGTTAAATTAGACAAAGCAAAAGTGTTTATTGATTCTCCAGCAATTGTGTCTCATGCAAAATCTATTGTAAAGTCATTTCAATAATGAACGTGTTACGATAGTTATTAATAACAGTTCAGTCAATGCTCATGAAATGTTGGAGCTCTCTGTAAAATATTGACCACTGCACTGGTCTGTGTAAAGAAATGATCTGATGTTACAGATTTGACCTCTGAATCAAAGCATTATGCATACAGTGACGCAAATTGAGATTACCAGAAGGCATCTGTGCCATCTGCTTATCTACTGTAGGGAATTTAACCAGTTTTCAAACTTTTTCTGCAGTGTCCCCTGAGATAAACGTTCATGTCTTTTGCTTCCAAACTCCACTGGAATGTATTTTAAGCATTGTACAGTATTTCATACAAAACTGAGACTTCTTATTGAACAAAACAAGTGACAGGCACCTTTACAGTGGAATTATTACGGGTGACATGCATCATGGATCTTAGTTTATTTATTTATTTTGTATTTATTTTTGCATTTTCCCCAATTTTCCTCCCAATCTAGTCGTATCCAATTACACGATTGCATCATTTCTTTGTTGATGCTAATCCCCACTGCTGATTGAGGAGAGTGAGACTGACAAACGTTCCCTCCGACACGTGTGCAGTAGCCGACTGCATCTTTTTTACCTGCACGAGGCGAGTTCATATGCGGATCAGCTTTGTGTACGGACAGCCACACCCTGTCCACATTATTCCTCGACTCTCTGCAGGTGCCATCAACTAGCCAGCAGAGGTCATAATTGCATCAGTTATAAGGGTCCCTATCCGGCTTCCCGCCCTGTATGAACAACAGGCCAATCAATGTTCATGTAGCTGCCCAGCTGAGCTGAGTTTCGAACCAACGAGTATATCATCGGTATATAAAAAAAAATCTGTAACACTCACAAACTTGTCCACCTTATGCTAGCAGTGCATACACATGCCTCATTTAATTTGCCTTGCTGCACCCCACTTTGGGAACCACTAAATTAGAGCATGTTGGAGTAAACCTACGTCACACACTCATCTCTGTTATTCACCATTACTATGCAGGCAGCCTCAACCAGTCAAGAGGAAATAATCTGTCCTGCATTATTTAGAACAGAATAGTCCTTGTGTACTTTTGACCTTACCCATTAATACATAATTGTACTAATTGCCATATTCATAGCTATAGTACTGTAGTAAAAGCGGCTCTTTTACCAAAACTATTTGCATAGTTAGAATAAAAGATTCCAGCTTTAATCACTTTCTAGCTTAGGTTTGTAGTTTAAATGTCCCAGTCCTGCGTCATCTCCACAGACTTTGGACATGTACCCCGTCTCTTTTTGGCTAAATAAATATTTGGCTTTCATATCATGCAGCCTGTAGACATTTCTCAATGTTGTTTAAAACAAAAGCTGGATGTTCATGAACTACAAAGTCTAGGGAAAAAAAAGACTGGATGGAAACCTACCAGATGGTAAACATATCTTTCTGTTTTATGAAATGTTTGACTTTTGAAAGTGGATCTGGGCACGGCATAGCAGTGGTATTTGATCGTGGAAAAAGTGAAGGGGGCTTTCATGACACAAGGAAACAATCAGGCTTCAGACGTAGGTTTGTCTAAACATGAGTGTTGATACGGTGGGTGCCTAGCCAGGCAAAACAAAGCCTACACAAATAAATGTAGCATGGTATAAAAGTATAAATCGTCTGCAGTAAACGTGACTTTGTGATGGAAACTTGCTGGCGGAAGTGCTGAAGGTCACATGTCTTTTAGTAAAAATCAACTGAATCTGTACAGCTTCAGGAAGATGCTGCTCCAGCTTCCTGTATAATAAATAGGGCTTCCTGGTATAGAAGTCTTTCCTGCACATTTGCTTCTGTTTTTATTTTCTGATTTAACACACTTATTTTAAGCCTATAAGGGTTTGTGATTAAAATTTAAGTGTGACCTTTGAGCCAGTCATTCACAGTTAAGACTTTCGACCCGTCATTTCCTGTGGAGAAGTTATGTGTAACCTGTCAGTCACAGTGAACGACTACCAAGTGCCATCAAAATGTCCCCACACATAACAGAGCCTGTACTGTTCTCTTGGTGCACGCCACACATGCACTGAAACACTAAATGTTTAAACAGTGTTTTCAAATGGGTTAGCATGTGTGCTAATAATAGTCAGTTGGATGTTTTCCTCTTGCTATCTTTTTTGGCTGCTCCTGTTAGGCGTCGCCACAGCTGATTATTTGTCTCCATCTTGCCCTGTTTTGAACATCCTCTTCTTTGACCTCAACCTCCTGTCCTCCTGTCTCCTCTCTCACCGTATTTAGAAACCTCCTTTTTGGTGTTTTTAATCTTTGTATTTAGCATCTCTATTCTGATACCCTCATCCCTCCTCTGTACATGACCAAACCATCTCAGTCTCACCTCCTTAACTTGGCTCCAAACCATCCTACCTGCGCTTTTTGGTTTTTAAGAAAACTACAAAAAATCACTAACCTCAACCTTCCACCAACAGACATCAAACCCCTTATACATGACTATATAATAAACAAATGACAACTTCAGTGGAACACACAAACAAACAATAAACTACATGCAAATTACCCCAACATCAGGATTAGACCAAAAATACATTATGGAAAACATACAGATCAAGTTATATACACTAGATGTAGAGTAGGCCAATTTAGTTTGACACACAAACATTTAATACTAGTGCGAAGACTGTCACGTACCAATCACCATGAAACACATCCTGAACAAATGTCCAAAGTAGAACAGCGAAAGACAAAGACTACACATGTCCAATACATTAAAAGAAACTCTGACACAAGATAATACAGAAATAATCAATTTTCTTAATAACAAAAGACTGAAAACACACACACACACCCACACACACACACACACACACACGTGTATATATATATATATATGTGTAAAATACATAAATACGATCATAAATAGGACAACATGGTGTTATAAAAACAAACAAAATTGAGGTCAGCAGGACCTGCTTAGCTTTTCTTGTACATGCCACTGAGTCGGTGGCTCGGTGGGTAGCACTCTCGCCTCACAGCAAGAAGGTCCTGGGTTCAATCCCCAGGCGTGGCGGTCCGGGTTTTTTCTGTGCGGAGTTTGCATGTTCTCCCCGTGTCTGTGTGGGTTTCCTCCGGGAGCTCTGGTTTCCTCCCACAGTCCAAAGACATGCAAGTGAGGTGAATTGGAGATACAAAATTGTCCATGACTGTGTTTGATTTAACCTTGTGAACTGATGAATCTTGTGTAATGAGTAACTACTGTTATGTCATGAATGTAACCAAAGTGTGAAAACATGACGTTAAAATCCTAATAAACAAACAAAACATGCCACTGAGCCTGTTAATGTACTGCCTTATTGTATCATGTAATAAATACATCTATCTGAAATCATCTGTCTTTCATTCCATTGTTTTATAAATCATTTTCAGTTTGTTTTTGTATATAAATGGATGGATTGAATCAATGTTGCCCATCATTCCTCTCTACAGAACTGCAGTCCTCAAACCACTAGAACAATTAAAAAGCTAAGGCTTCAGTGGGACCGTTTTAGAGGGAACATTGTAACCATACACTATTTTAAATCTATTTTTAAAATATAATTATACCCATGTTGTGGGTTTTAGTTTGACCAAAAAAGGAATTTTTGCTTTAAAATGTCAAGTGTTTAAAGAGGAGAGTGTTGTGTGCATACAGCACACTGAACTCTATTAGTTTGTTTGATTCGTTTAGCAGAGCGGCTATATTTGGACTGGGGTTAGGTCTTAATTTCAGCAAGCTGGACTGTGCAGATGTGTTCTTACTCCAGGTGTTTTTCCTTTTTCAAATAGAGCTAGGCTTCAGAGGCACTTCCATATTTGCACAGATGTTATTGTAATGTTATGGGACAGCATATTAAGCTTTTATTAAGATGGAAAAATTGTATGAAATCTGTATGAAAATTGTGCGGATTAGGCTTGTTTCCTAAGAAAGTAAA
This sequence comes from Trichomycterus rosablanca, assembly GCF_030014385.1. NCBI lineage: Eukaryota > Metazoa > Chordata > Actinopteri > Siluriformes > Trichomycteridae > Trichomycterus > Trichomycterus rosablanca. The sequence continues at coordinate 39,793,237 of NC_085993.1, forward strand.
AGCTGTTTATTGGTCCCTGTTGAGTCTGGGAGGCAGACTGGAGTAACGGAGTAATATCTGGCTGCACAGTGTAAAGGTTGCCGGGATCGTCTTTCCGGTCGTTTCCCTGTACACCCTGTTTAGCTCAGTGAACTAAGCCTTTAGAATCGACGTTGCCATTTAATCTCGGCAGGTTCACGTCCTCTAGCCACGGGCGGTGAAATTATTGTTGACTTTTAGCATTGATTTCAGGCTAGCCTTATATAATCAAATAAGTGTAGATCTGTTTAAATGTGTGAATATCTGGTTCTTCAGGTGCATTTCTGGTCTCCCTCTTCTTATCCTCAGTCTGTTTTCCGTTTTTGCTTTTTTTCCCCACCATATCGATAAAGCCCCACTCATCTGTTAACATTGTTATGCTAATGCTACATGGCTAACTAGTGAGCTGTACCTAATCTGCCCAGCGCTTCATAGCACTTTGAGCGGTGAAAAGCAGTATACGATTTGCTGCCTATTGAAGCCTTCTGAAGCCTAGAAAATGAAGGAAAAAGCTCAGAACAACAAAGTAACAGTAATTATTTCAACCTTTAGCTTGTCACCTCCATATTTTATTGCATAATTTCCATTCAACCAGAGCTTCAGGTCACCAGTGCTCAGTGGCTCCTGAGGAAACCCCACACTGCATTGAGTCATAGCAATCAAAACCACTCAACAAAAGCAAGGCCCCAAACTAATCCAGTAAAACACACTCTCAGTCACTCGTTGACTATGGAGATGAACATTCCCATGGTTACGGTTGCTCAGTCACGACGTTATTGCTAAGGCACTGGCTAGGGAAGCCTAATAAACATCTCGTTCAGTGGAAAGCGCATTCCTGGAAAACCACTGGCTGTCACCAAACGGCAATTATGTGATGAGCACACAAAGGACTTAAAGTGGAAACAAATGAAAAGCAAAGTAACCGTTTGGCACAGATACACAGCACCAAACAGCAAAACGAGAGGTGTTTAACACGCTGGCACATGCCATGCATAATAGTGGTATGTCAATTATCATTTCAGTGCATTTCATTGGTTTGGTTCTATTGGGAAACACCAGTCGCGTGGCAGGAACACCCTGGATAGGGTGCCAACCCATCAGCAGCAGTTATTTTTTTTTTTTTTCACTCTACAATAATAGAACATGTTCCTATTAAGAATGTATTACTTTTTTTTACCTTAAATGTTTAATGACTGTAAACATGCACATACACTGAGAAGGCATAACATTATGACCACTGACCGGTGAAGTGAATAACATGGCACCTGTTAGTGGGTGGGATCTATTAGGCAGCAAATGAACATTTGATCCTCTAAGTTGATGTATCAGAAGCAGGAAAAATGGACAAGCATAAGGATTTGAGCGAGTTTGACAAGGGCCAAATTGTGATGGCTAGACGACTGGGTCAGAGCATCTCCAAAACTGCAGCTCTTGTGGGGTGTTCCCGGTCTGCAGTGGTCAGTATCTATCAAAAGTGGTCCAAGAAAGGAACTGTGATAAACCGGCGACAGGGTCCGATCCAACAGACGAGCTACTGTAGCTCAGATTGCTGAAGAAGTTAATGCTGGTTCAGATAGAAAGGTGTCAGAATACACAGAGCATCACAGTTGCAGGGCTGTTTTGGCAGCAAAAGGGGGACCAACACATAATTAAGAAGGTGGTCATAATGTTATGCCTGATCAGTGTGTAAACTAAAGATTTTGCCATTTACAACACTGCTGTTTAAAAAAAGAAGACTAATGGCTGTGTACGGTATAAAATAAAAAGCATGTGTTCATTTAGTATACACTGTATAGCCAAAAGTAAGTGGACAGCTGACAATGACCCTGTTTTACATCCCATTCCAAAACCATGAACATTAATATTATCTGCTAAGTCGCTCAGGTGGCGCAGCGGTAAAAACACACGCTGTTCACCAGAGCTGAGATCTCGAATACATCATATCGAATCTCGGCTCTGCCTGCCGGCTGGGGATGAGCAGCTACATGAACAACAGTTGGCCTGTTGTTCAGATAAGGGCGGAATTAAGCCGCTCTCTCAGACTAGTGCAATTACGACCTCTGCGGGCTGGTTGGTGGCGCCTGCATGGAGATGGGAAAGGAGTGTGGTAGAGGGTGTGACTCTCCGTACACAGCGCTGTACTGCACTGCACTCGTCCAGTGTAGGTGATAAGATGTTCGATTGCTGTGCACGTGTCGGAGGGGGCGTGAAGCAGCCTCGTCCTCCCCAATCGGGAGCAGGGACCAGCGTTAGTGAGAGGATGATTGATGGGTAGAAATCGGATGCGCTAAAGTGGGAGAAAAAGGGAGAAAAAAAATTTAAAATATATATATAAGCTGCTAAAACTATGGAGTAGTTTTTGAAGCTTGTTTGTGGGAATTTGTGAACATTTAGCTAAATATGTTCAGTGGTTGTAAGGTCAAGTGTTTGTACAGGCCACTGGAGTTTCTCCACACCAGACCTGTCAAACTATGTTTGTGTATGTACACATCTTATCTCTTGTGCTTTGTAGTTTAAACTAATGTTATAACAAAAACATTTCTAAAAGGCGATAGCTTATAGTGTTGTATCTTTGCCCAGTGACATGCTGTCCAGTTCGTCTGGTTTTTATGAATGATTTACTGTCCTGCTTTGTGTATTCCTCCCTCACGAGTCCTAAGACCTCACAGCGTGTGACAGGGACCCAGTGCAAGCCTGCTTATTTTTATCATAGAACACCCCTGTCCATTTTTACCTCTGTGCTTCCTCCTCTTTACCAGCCTTTTTTTCTTGCTCATTGTCCTTACATTCTCTTTCTATTCCTTCAGACGACGTCCTTTCTGTGTTTCTTTATTTTTTCTTATATTGACATTAGGGATGTCCCGATCACTTTTTTTTGTTCCTGATCCCGATCATTAATTTTGATCCCGATCCGATACCGAGTCTCAAACCGATACTTGTATTTTTTAGATATTGTCTAGATAAGAACTAGATAATACTGTTCACACAGTGCACACTTCAAGTACATTACAGTTATTCAAATTAATCCAATGCACATGTTTAACAACTGAATAGCTCTGCAGTGCTGTAGGAAAAAATAGAACAAACTTAGTGCAGCATTGTAGTAGTAAAACTAGAACACTCAAAATGAATTGAAGGTTCTTTTTGAGGAAAATCAGCATCTCTGCCGTGTTAGCGGACAGCCGGTTCCTCTTCTCATCATATAATAATAAACTCGCTGTATTCGACTGAGTGTTTATTTTTTAGGTGCCAGATCAAATTGGTAGTAATTGTAGATCGTTTGGTTAAATGATATCTGGTTTGTTTCTACGCGAAGTGTTTTGACCCTTTGGGGCTTCCATAGTGCATCGAATAGTGTGCTTGGCTAACGCGATGACTAGCTGTCCGCTATTCGCTACCGTAACAGAAGAAGTTAATAAAGCGTTATGCTCCCAACAATTTGTGAATATACGGTGTATTTATTTCTTTATTAAGCAAGTGCAGCACTACGACGCTCGGTTACATAACTAAGCCAATCACGGCGCTTGATACTGAGATGTCGTTCAGTCTTGTAACACGTAAACTCGTAAAAGCTGTATGTTATGGTCCTGAAGTTTTCATACTCGGATTAAAAGTTATTGTTTTGTAAACCGGAGTGATCCTCGACTCACACACCATATAAACAGTAAAATTCTACAGTAATGAACGCAGCTCTGCTACTAGGGTTGGGCGGTATGACGATATTACCGTATACCGCGGTATTCAAAAATGGTGACGGTATTCAAAAATGGTGACGGTATTTTTTAAATGTGAAGCGCCAAATTTCTGCTTCAGGTTTGTTTACCTTGAAAACTGAGACTTTAGGACATGCGCGCATCCACAGTGAGGGAGGGGTGGGAGGGGTAGGCGGTTGGAGCTCGCTGATTGGCTGTGAGGTGCTCACTGGTGATAACACAGAGAGACGAGTGAAAAGCCACACTGGCTAGCATTAGCTGTGAGCTAACAAGCAGAAACTGAAAAACGGCTCGTCTTTTAATTTTTCAAAATCAAAATTTTTTATCAGTTCAACCGGAAATGAACACAAGCGCGTGCATGCGCGGACATGTACTTATTTACTAAATATATCTTCAGTGTAAATCGAGCACAAGTGTTGAGAAAAAGGAGCAAACAGTAATAATAACGTTACGCCCAATCCGCTGTTCTGACTCTTGTCTGCCATAGATTTTCCTGCCTATGTAAGAACTATTTTTTCCTAAATAAAAGCGCTATATTAAGAAAAAAAGAACGTCTCACCTGTCGTGTAATGTGAATTATAAAATATATTGTCTGGCCCTTTAAGAAAGTGAAGCGCACTATAGGGCGTAGGGAGCGAGTGTGTAGGGAAGATGTCGGATTTGTACCGTTTCTGTGCTCGTGTTTTGCACGGCGCTTGTGTGACATGTAAAGTAGCGTTCTCGTTAACCACTCAAATGTTTGGACTTTTAAATTATTTTAACATTACTTTACATCACCGTCATCGCAACATGAACATTTACATTCATATTTTTTGTTACGGTATAGAACTTAATTCTGGATTACAGGCATAACTAATCGTACACGTTCATACACTTTTAAGAAATATCTGTAACTATAAACTAAGCAGTTAACTTTTGAAATATATTGAAGTGTGTAGCTGCTATTATTCTGTTTTGTGTGGGCAGAGAGAGATTACAATGCCAAAATGTTATGTGTTAATGTTTGTGGTAAAGTGTAATTGATACACATGCATTTATACTTATGCGTATTTATTATAGATCAGATAAGATAAGCAATGTTTGACGTTCAGATTGTTAAATCTTTTTATAATAAATCATTGAAATATTGTAATTACACTCAAGTGTGTACACTGTAAAGTTTGCCCCCCCCCCCCCCCCCTTCCCCGCGGTAATACCGTATACCGCGGTATTTCCTGAAGACGGTATGACGGTATGAAAATCGGCAATATCGCCCAACCCTATCTGCTACTACCGCCTCGTGAAATGCTCGCATTGCAGACATTACACTTCACTGTTGGACTCTCCGTTTACGACACCTGCTTGACCGCTGACGTAAAACGAAAAATCGGGCTTAGGATCGGGCTTAGTAAAGCCGATACCGATCAGTTAAAAAATACCTTGATCGGGCCGGACATCCCTAATTGACATTCTTTCTGTATTCTTAAAAAAATCCTCATTTTCCCTGCCCTCTACTTCTTTCATTTTCTCCACTAATTTGCGGTCTTATTTTCTCTCTCTGTAATTGGCATGGAGGATTGAGATGCAGGAGATGCAGTTCATTAGTTAACCTGTCTGTCTCTCCTCTCATTGGCCGGCAGTTCACAAGTGCACTTGTGTTTCACGTCCCATTTGCTGTGATGATCATTGTGATGGAAACTGATGCCGTCACGTCCTCTGTGCTGGGAATGGAAGGAATTTGGTCGAGCATATGACTCTGATCCCTAGAGTGAGAGTGTGTGTGGTGGGGGGTAGGGGGTGTGGGCGTGGGACAGTATACGCATGTGATTACTGGTTCTTTGTATGGCTGTGTGTCCACAAGTTCGATCATACGTGTTTCTTGTGTTCTGGGTCGCACACATGCTTGTCCTGTCAATGCTTTCCACATTAAACTGTCATCTGCTCTAAACTTGTACAGTACAGCGTCTGCATTCCGTCTTGGAAGCATCTGTCTTAAAAGCTTCACTCAGAGGTACCTGTTTCAAGTGGACAGCATTTTAACCCAGACGATCCCTGCCAGGCAGCTTATTCAGAATTCTGCTTATGTGACTTTATTTAGTATTACTGGCAGTATTATTTGTATTGGTTTATCTGAGAATGAATCCTGAACCAACACCAACTAATTTCCTGATGCTAAACACAGTTTGCTGGGTCAGTTGTGACTTATTTTACTTCATATCAGTATCAGTATTGGTATCACCTGTTACCAGTTAAACTTCTAATTGCAATCCACTGAGATGGGTTTTAACTGTATAACCTTAACTGTATACATGTTACATACAGACCATGTTACACATTTAATGTTGTTGGAACCTTGTTGTCTTTTAGCCGTCTCACCTTAATTCTCGTCTGTAGTGCTCACCATTTCATCACTCAGTTGTTGCTAATTGTTGCTTAATTGAGTGCTGTTTTTGTCCTCTCCGATCAGGATGATGGTTAATAATGGTCTGTTTTATGGAACCAGATTCAGCACAGAGCAGATCGGTCAGCTTACACACACTGAATAACAGCCCATAAAATTTCTAGCAGAGCCTGATGCTCATGACCGGATGATTGATTATGTACATATCATCACCACATTATAAATGTATTGTGTAATGTGTTTTTTTGTCGTCCAGTACTGAGCTCTTTCTGTCCCATCTGGATAAGTTGTCCCTGTTCGTTACAGACAAATACAAAACAGGTTACCGATTAATAGTTTAAATTATTTAAACATATAATCAATTTTGATTTTAATACGTAGTATTTCTATTCATAAATCATAATTGTAATAATACAAATGTGAAAACCCTTTGGATTTAGAACTGCACTGCATTCTCCCAAAGGAGGATATATCTGTAAAAAAAGAAAAAAAAAAACCTGACACATGCACACTGAGAGTAGGTTAGTATAAGACAGATTTTTAAAACAAATATCAGAATCAGAATCTTTATTACATCGAGTACCAGGTGTACAAGGAATTTCTCTTGGTGTAGGTGTCAACATGTAAACATCTAATTAAATAATAGAAAAAGAAACACTATATATAAACATAGATTAAAACAACACAGCAGCGACATAAACAGTACAGCATCAGTCAAGGTGTACGATGAAGATGTACAGTACAGTACACTAAAAGAATATCAGGAGCCAAAATGATTTATTCCCTTGTTATATAATTAAATTGGTTAAGCATCAACATCCCAGCTTGCTCCAGTCCTTTTAAGCAGTTATTTTGTTATATCACAGCATCCCAGCCAGCACAATCGGTGATATTGCTTCTCTGGAAGACAGTTTTAAATGGTCACAAATGACATTGAACTAACAGATGTAAGTATTTTGACAGTGGGGCTTGTAACAGAAACCTTATGATTACTGGTCCAGTATCACTGCCCAGAAGTTTTAATCAGTTGAATGATAGAGAAACAAAAGTTAAAGTTATTTTATTTTAAAGGAGCAGAATATTTTGTCACAATTATTCAACCCCTACAGAACATTGCTAATCTTAAAACTTACTGCTGTTCTGTATGACTTAAAGTTGGGTTACAACATAATTAAACTGTTGGGAACTCAATAACCACCCTTTATTAGCTTTGGCTGTGATGTCTTATATTCATTCCTAGAGACATTATTGGGAGTGTTATGTAGATGTTTATGGCGCAGCAGTAGACTTAGTAGTCTGGCTGTTGGAGAAAACCCAAGATTTGATGTTGAGGTTGAATAATAGTGAACGTTGGCATTTGTCCAGAGAAGATTAATTTCAACTCAAAATTATGTTAATTGATGATATCAAAAAAAATTTTTTGAATATTTTGTTTCTCTTTATTGAGACTTGGTGTATATTATTGTTTAATTCTACACGTCACGGTGGCTAAGTGGGTAGCACTGTCACCTCACAGCAAGACAGTCCTGGGGTCGATCCCCAGGTGGGGCAGTCCGGGTCCTTTCTGTGTAGAGTTTGCAACAAACAATTCTACACACCACTACCTATTTTCTTAATTTTTTCTATTTATTTATGCATTTTCTCCCATTTTCTCTTGATTTAGCGAAGTCAGTTTGTCTTCCGCTGCTGGGGGATACCTGATTGCATTCGAGGAGGGTATATTTCCTGCTCACATCTCCTTCGACCCATGCGCAGTCCTTAGCAGACCCTTTCTTTTTCACCCATGTTTACTGCACAGGCGCCTCGGTCTGCTAATCAGGGTCCTTGCACAGCGTTAGAAGACCCCACCCACATAGTCCGGTCATCCCCCCTCAGCAGACACGGTAACCAGTTAGTGTCTGCTGCAGGCACTGCCAGTTATGCCCACTAGATGACGCCCAGTCGACCGGTGTCAATGCCGAGTTTTGAAATGAAGAGTTCAGAATCTTGGCGCTGGTGTGCTAGTGGAATATCCCCCTGCTCGCAGGTAGTCTATGCACTCCATCACCTTGTTACTGCTTTTTACCTCTGTTGCGCAACACCCACTGTGTTTTCTAAAAAACACCAAGGTTCGAAAAAGCCAGAATGGAACCGGTTCAAGAACCAGAGTTCTTTTGGTGGGAAAGTGCTACATAATACCTTTTAAAAACTGTGTGTGGGTGGGGGGTTGAATTTTGCCAGTTGCAACTGTATATTTTTATTAAATGAAAAAATGTATCCGTGCTGTACTGTTGTTGTAGACTGTAGAATGCTGTTGGATAATCTGACTTCCTCAGTTGGCTGGAACACCACCTCAGATTGTTTTATTCTAGACAGAAACAATAAAAGAAAGAACGCAGGCTCAGCAGGCTGAGGTTATTTATAGCCAGTGGCCTTGCCAGTCACTTCAAATTAAATTCAAGACCCTCAGTGCATTCTATCACTGCCTGCTTTCTATGCTTTTTTTCCTTGATGCAGAAAATAATATGTAAAATAATACGAGGCTTTGCAAAGAAGTTGTGTTTAATGTGATTAATTTTACAATATAATACAATATTCACCATGCACAGTGTTATTGTCAATAAACTCTGATCCATTTGGGTTGATGCGGCTTCATGTGCTGCTAATTCTGCCCAAATTTAAAAGAGTATTATGTATATTTTAGGGATGTCCCGATCACGTTTTTTTGTTCCCGATACCGATCCCGATTATTAATTTTGATCCCGATCCGATACCGATTCCCAAACCGATACTTGTATTTTCTAGATATTGTCTAGATAAGAACTAGATAATACTGTTCACACAGTGCACACTTCAAGTACGTTACAGTTATTCAAATTAATCCAGTGTCCCTATATGTTTAACAACTAAATAGCTCTGCAGTGCTGAAGGGAAAAATGCTGCATCCAAACTATTGCTTAATGTTTTTGTATTTTTATAAAAAAAATGTTTAATGCAGTGATGCACTAAAAATGAACAGAAATCTGTGTAGCAGCTTAACTTGAATATAAGAAAAAAAGTTACTTAAAAGCATTAAAACCAGTAAAACCTGAATACCAAAATAAAATGGAAAGGCTCTTTTCTTATGAAGGAAAGCCAGTTCTTAAAGTGCTTGTATTGTGACAATGGTTTGATGGACGTTTGTACACGAAGTGAGTGTGTTTTGACCCTTTAGGCCTTCCATAGAACATGAAATAGCGTGCTTGACTCAACTGTCGGCTATTCGGTACCGTAACAGAAAAAGTTCTGCTCCCGACAATATGTGAATATACCGTGTATTTATTTCTTTATTAAACGAGTGCATCACTACGTTGTTTTGTAAACCGGTGTGATCCTTAACTCACACACACTCTCACACATGAACGCAGCTCTGCTCCCACCGCCTCGTGAAACGCTCACACTGCAGACGTTACACTTCACTGTTGGACTTGTTTTACTTTTCAATTTAAACAATTTCCACACAGCGGACATGCTGACGTAACACAAAAGATCGGGATTAAGATCGGGTTTAGTAAAGCCGATTCCGATCAATTAAAAAATGCCTTGATCGGCCCCGATCCTGATCTTTGAGATCGGATCAGGACATCCCTACTATATTACATACAATCTATTAAGTCTGTCGTTTTCCAGAAAGTTCCAGGAAACAAAACGGACAGTCTCAGAGAAATATTGTTTTAGTGATAGTGCTTTTTTAATGCATTTTCTTCCCTTTTTCTCCCGACATTTAGCATGTCCAATTTTTGCCCATTTGCATTATGCTTCCTCTCCACTGGTGCTGACCCTCGCCCAGATTGAGGAGAGCGAGACACGTGTGCAGTAGCCGACTGCATCTTTTCACCTGCACGAGGCGAATTCATATGCGGATCATCTTTGTGTACAGAGAGCCACACCCTGATTGCATTATCCCTCAACTCTGTGCAGATGGCATCAATCAGCCAGCAGAGGTCGTAATTGCTTCGGTTATGAGGTCCCTGTCCTGCTTTTCCCCCCCTGTATGAACAACAAGCCAATCGTTGTTTATGTAGTCGCCCAGCCCAGACGGATTTCCGACCTTAGTTTCGAACCGACGAGTTCGAGGAGTCAGCTCTGGAGTGCCAGCGTGTTTTACCTCTGAGCGGCCTAGCAATAGTGGTTTTAAATATTTTATTTATTAGTTTGGCTTTACCTACCCCGTTATCCTGGTCCGGCACCAACTGGAAACGATGCAGGCACCAATCTATTGGAGCTCAGATTACCTGCTTACACTCTCATTTACATCTAATGGCAATTTGAAACAGCCAGCTCACCTTTATTTCAGGAAAGTGCCTAGACAAAATCCATTCAGACAGATATGCAAGACCCAACTATCCATGCAGCACCCTCAACCAGCTTCATCCTATCTTGTGAATGTGATATGGACATATACTTTTGCCGTTAATTTATAGGAATACTTTATTTCTGGGTAGTTTTGTTTTACTGTGATATTGATGGATCATTAAAACTCTGCTAAGCACAATGACATTTAATAAAAAGGACTGTATTAAAGAACTGCTTAATATAGTTTCCATGTAACAGAGTCAAGTAAGTGCTGCAGAGGCGGAGGATTCATTCAGACAGGATTCCAACTGGTAACTAATAGATGTGAATATCTAATTAAATCAGATGTGAATCTGTTGGAACAAGAACTGGCATGAAGCAGAAAAATGTGTCCTAAGCAAGCCATGAATTTTGGATTGTCACCGCCCCTTGCTAAACATGGTGGTCGTGTGGTCAGATTGACTACGGGTGGGGTGGGGTGACGTGACGTGGTGTTCGGGGTAGTGAATGGATAAAAAGGTCATGTATCCGTCTGACGTCTTGTGACTGGCCCGGCCACCGTGTGATTGCAGTCACCCCTCTGGTCTAAAAATAAACCCAGAACCCTGACCTCTCTTTGATTTTCTCGCTCTCTCTCTCGCTCTCTCGCTCTCTCTCATACACACACACTAGAAGAGAAAGAAAGAGGTGATTCCCAAAAAACATGGACAGTCTTTGCTGAACTTTGCTGACTGTTACGTAACTCATAAATGGAAAACAGAAGGCGTGCGATGTAGAGAAAGCTGGGCTGTAGAGTTTGAGTGGGTGAAAGATGGAAAGCTAGGGGAAGTAAGATGGAAGGTGAGGTGGATGTTGATGAGAAAAAATAAAACAGAGAGATGGAGGAATTTTCTTGGTGTAATACTCTGCCAGAGACTGTTCAGATTCCTGCCTGGTTAATAAATGTCATTCGGAGCATTATGTAATGTGTTTTACAATGCTGAGACCCTCCCTCCTGAGGATCGCTTCATTCTCTCTTTGTGGTTAAGCACAATATGCTTTTTCTAGATTACAGTGTGACCATGTGTTCACACCAGCCCCCAGTTTTCGTTCAGATATGGTTTTCGCATCAAAACTATTTGAAGTAAATGCTGACAAATTTACTGTAACTGAGTCAACTCCCCACCCCCACATGAAACTAAGGTGTAATAATGAGTGGTGTGGTTTAAGACAGTTTGTGTTCTGTGTTTAATCAACGTTATACACATAGTCAGCATTTAAATGTCAACGTCGTCAAGTCCCATCCAGTGCAGTTTTGGTATTAAACGCCAATATCCACTCTAGTAATCAGAATCAGATCAGAATATTCATACAGAAATCATCTGGGTCTAAAAATGAAACATTAAATTTTTAGTAACAAAAAAATCTCTTAAATCCATGTACAAGCCTTACAGCAAGAAGGTCCTGGGCTCGATTCCCAGGTGGAGAGGTCCGGGTCCTTTCTGTGTGGAGATTGCATGTTCTCCCCGTGTCTGTGTGGGTTTTATTCTGGGAGTTCTGGTTTCCTTCCACAGTCCAAAGACCTGCAAGTGAGGTGGATTAGATATACAACCCCTGGCAAAAATTATGGAATCACCACTCTTGGAAGATGTTCTTTCAATTGTTTAATTTTGTAGAAAAAAAAGAAATCACAGACATGCCACAAAACTATCATTTCTCAAACTGTCAACCCTCTGGCATTAAGAAACAATAAAAAAAAGAAAAAAATATAATAGTTGTGGTCAGTCACAATTGCTTTTTTTTTAGATCAAGTAGAGGAAAAAAATATGGAATCACTCAAATCTGAGGAAAAAATTATGGAATCATTAGAAAACACTGCACCATTATTACTTTGTTGCACCACCTCTGGCTTTTATAATGGTTTAAACTCTCTGAGGCATGGAGTTAACTAATGACAAACAGTATTCTTCATCAATCTGCCTTCAACTGTCTCTTATTGCTGTTGCCAGATCAGCTTTGCAGGTTGGAACCTTGTCATTGACCATTTTCTTCAATTTCCACCAGAGATTTTCAAATGGATTGAGATCCGGACTATTTGCAGGCCATGCCATTGACATTATATGTTTTCTTGAAGGAAAGTTTTCACGTCCTTTGCCCTATGGCAAGATGCATTATCATCTTGAAAAATGAAGTCATCATCACCAAACATCCTTTCAACTGATGGAATAAGAAAAGCGTCCAAAATTTCAATGTGGACTTTGGCATTTATTGAAGACCATCTCCCCTGTGCCTTTACCCGACATGCAGGCCCATATCATCAACAACTGTGGAAATTAACATGTTTTCTTTAGGCAGTTATCTTCATAAATTTCATTGGACAGACACCAAACAAAAGTTCCAGCATCATCACCTTGCCCAACGCAGATTCGCGATTGATCACTGAAGATCACTTTTATCCAGTCACCCACAGTCCACGATTGCTTTTCTTTAGCCTACTTTAACCTTGTTCTTTTCTTTTTAGGTGTTAATGAGGGCTTTTGTTTGGCTTTTCTGTATGTAAATCCCATTTCTTTTAGGTGATTTCTTACAGTTCAGTCACAGACATTGACTCCACTTTCCGGCCACTTGTTTCTCATTTGTTTTGTTGTGCATTTTCTGTTTTCAAGACATATTGCTTTGTTTTCTATCTTGATGCTTTGATGTCTTACTTGGTCTACCAGTATGCTTACCTTTTACAACCTTCCCATTTTGTTTGTACTTGGTCCAGATTTTAAACACAGCTTACTGGGAACAACCAACATCTTTTGCGACATTCCACAATGATTTATCTTCTTGAAGGAGTTTTATAATCCTCTCATTTGTTTCAACTGACATATCTTGTGTTGGAACCATGATTCATGAGAATCTGCTTTGTGCAACAGCTCTCCGAGGTGTGAGCACTCTTTTTATACTGAAGAATAATTAGCAAATCTAATCTGCTGCAGATGTTTTGTTTTTAAACTGCAAATTACAGAGTGATTCCATAATTTTTTCCTCAGATTTGAGTGATTCCATATTTTTTTCCTCTACTTGATCTAAAAAAAGCAATTGTGACTGACCACAACTATTATATTTGTTTCTTTTTTTTATTGTTTCTTAATGCCAGAAGGTTGACATTTTGAAAAATGATAGTTTTGTGGCATGTCTGTGATTTATTTTTTTTCTACAAAATTAAACAATTGACAGAACATCTTCCAAGAGTGGTGATTCCATAATTTTTGCCAGGGGTTGTACTAAATTGTCCATGACTGTGTTTGACATTTAAGACTTGAACTGATGGATCTTGTGTAACCTGTAACTACCTGTCCTGTCATGAATGTAACCACCGTGTGTAAATCATGACAGTTAAATCCTAATAAATAAATAAATAAATAAATAAATTCCATCGAAACTGGAAAAGTGAAACGTTGTTTCCATAATAAAAACAAGATATAAAACAAATACAGTTACGCCTCCTTAAAAGCAGGTGGAGGATGATAGTAAAAGGTAGTTTTCCAATCCCATAACAGAAAATCCCACAATAAAACCAGTTTAAGTATGGAAAGTTTCTTTCTCACTGCCTTGTTACTGCTTTCTCTCGCTGTCAAATAGTTCAACATCAATTCTCAGACATTTGTGAACAATGCTGCATTATGTAGTGCATTAATAACATCTGTCAGATCTCACTCTGCTCCTCATTATCTCGCTAACTGTAGGATGCCAGAAGCTAAACTGGTCGAGTTTAACAGGATGTTAAACTGTGTTAGTCTTCTGCTACTTTCTCAAATAATTTGTTCCCATTTGAGGAGCAGTGATTGTTTTCATGCCCGTTCATACATTTGACTTGGCAAACAAGCAAAAACGAAACACCAGGAATGAGTCACATTTGTCTAGAAGCTTATTGGTTTATTTTAAACTAATATTTACATTGGAAAAAGGATTTATTCCGTCATCTAGGGAGTTGCAGTTGTCCGTCACTATAGTGTGTCTGGGTGAGGTCAGGGTTGGCATTATGCCAGACTGGAATTAAACTGATGTTTTGTCTTATTCTCTTAAAGGGGCGGCACGGTGGCTCGGTTGGTAGCACTGTCGCCTCACAGCAATAAGGTCCTGGGTTTGATTCCCAGGTGGAGCAGTCTTGAGTCCTTTCTGTGTTGAGTTTGCATGTTCTCCCCGTGTCTGCGTGCTTCAGTTTCCTCTCATAGTCCAAAGACATGCGAGAAAATTGGAGATACAAAATTGTCCATGACTGTGTTTGACTTTAAAGACTGATGAATCTTGTGTAACCAGTAATTACGTCCTGTCATGAATGTAAACAAAGTGTGTAAAACCTTTAAACATTAAAATCCTATTGAATACATAAATATATTCTCTTCTATTTGAGGATTTGTTGCTTCTCTGATTGAAACTCGGCATTTGCCAGCTGGTCTGCAGGATTAAGTCACCACTGTGGAGAAACTTTTTGACCCGCAGATCTGCTATTTATGCAGACTAGCAGATCATCACGTCTGAGGGAAATCTATAAATGGAATGCAGCCACACCACTGAGTTTTTAGAACACACTTTGGTTTAATCACCAAGTGTGTTTAATCCTACAAACACAACAACATCGTCTCTGATATTAATAAACAAACTAACATTTACATTTATGGCATTTAGCAAACGCTTTTATTTTTATTTTTTATTCAGCTTACAGTTATGACTGAACACAATTCAAGGATTTGAGAATTAGGGTACAAGGGCTCAACAGTGGCACATTGGCAGATATGGGGCTTGAACATGCAACTTTGTGATTTGTGATTTCTCCAATTTGTCTTCTGCTGCTGTGGATCCCGGATTGCGTTCGAGGAGGGTATATTGCTGCTCACGCGCCTTCCGACCCCTTCTTTATGCCCGTGCTTTACACATGAGGCTCATCCACGACGCCTCGGTCTGCTAACCAGGGTCCTTGCACAGCGTCTGAAGACCCCACTCACTTAGTCCGGTCATTTCCCCACCCAGCAGACACGGAGGCCAATGTTTGTCTGCGAGCACTGCCAATTGTGCCCGCTATATAGCACCCAGCCGAGATTCAAACAGGGGTGTTCAGAATCTCGGCGCTGGTGTGCTAGCAGAATAGCAGATTTCTTTTAACTATCTAATCTATACTACTGAAAAAAAATCTTATTATGTTTCTTTGTAGGAATCACATTAAAACTTATTAAAGGTCTGTGTGTACAGTGGACATAAAACAAAAATATACAGTACACATTTCAAATAAAAAAAACAAAACAAACATTTTTAAATACTTTAATTAATTTGGCGAAAAAAGATGAATGAATCAGTTTGAATGTCCTGGATTTTTGCATTAATAAATAAGAAAATGTGTTTTTGCTTAAACTTATTCACTCCTTACACCACCCCCTCCTTCCCAACTTTCAGCTTTTCCTGTATTTAGGGGTCGCCACAGCGGCTTATTCTGGTCCACATACCTAATTTGGCACAGCTTTTACACCAGATGCCCTTTCAGATGCTACTCTCTTTGTTTAATCCAGGCTTTATTTATTTATTTTATTATTATTATTATTATTATTATTTTTTTTTATTTTTTTTTTTACAGCTGTGCCACCCGAGGGCCTCTATTTGCTTAAACTCATAACATAAGTCACATGATACAACCAGGTATAAACTGGATTTTTATTTGGGAGCATAAATTCTACCCAAAAATGCTATGTAGACAGACTGCCTCCTATTCACTGGAACACTGGAGGTTAATAAAGGTATATTTTAGGTGTCTGGGATAATGACATTGTAAATGTTGACTATCCAAACATGTACTTATTACTGAGCTGATTATCAGCACTCTGTGATCACTATAGGACTGTGTTTAGTTGTGCAGTTAGCAGATTGTGTCAGTTATTACTGAGTGCAGTTTAAAAATGTCTTTGTATAATTCTTTGTACACAAAACAACTAGCCTAGTGGGTAGGGCTGAAAAGTTGAGAGTTCGAATCCCAGCTCAGCCATGCAGCCACTGTTGGGCCCTTGAGCAGGGCCCCTTAACCCTCTCTGCTCCAGGGGTGCTGTACAATCGCTGACCCTGTGCTCTGCTTCCAAACCAGCCGGGATATGGGAAGAAAGAATTTCGTTGTACTGTACACGTGTATATGTATATATGACAACAAAGGCATTTTATTCTATTCCACTAAGCATTAGGCTCAAAGGCAAGACATGGAGCATGAACTCTTTTTGTGCCTTATAAAAAATCAGCCTGTCTATCAGACAACAAGCAGCAATTGACATGTCTGTACCGACAGATGTAGGTTTAAGTTAAGTGGAAAGTTGTTTACACGCTCTTGTGGCTTTCCTCTCATTAGAAGTGCATTTCTGGCCTGCTGTCGAACAGAAGTCGAGCCCCTCCGCACAGACATTCTGCTGACCACAATGGAAAAAAGCCCTGAGCAACAGGCTCAGCTAGCACAGCTCTGGTTTCTTGTAGGTTTGCAGTACAGCTCAGCCTGTCCTCATTTTCATTTACGTTCCTACACCTACAGTTTTCTACTTTTAGACATGTCCTGCCTCATCACCAGCTTACAATTATAGGCCAAAAGGAAGTAACTATGCATATTGAAAACAGAAGGGAATTCTTTCTCAGCATTTCATATAAAATCATTTCTCTCTGCTTAGCTTTTGCGTAGGTCTTATGCAATCGGCAGAAATATTTGGACCCGGTGCAGCATTTTATATAATAACGGTGCACTTATATGATTCAGCTCAGGAAGTAATATTTCAGCTTTTAAGAAATGGTCTTCAGGCACCTAAGTGACCCTAATTATTGTACATGCATTGTATTTTTAGGTATTTGTGCCTTCTAAAAGGCTCTGGTGTAAACTAAAGGTTCTAAATCTTGAAATCTCACATTACATATTTGCATACAAGGGGTAATACACAGAAATACTTTTGGCATTAGCTTATTGTCTTTATAGTTTATTACGTATTTCTGTATCCTCGCGGGCAGCACAGTGGCTCTGTAGGTAGCACTGTCGACTCACAGCAAGAATCCCTGGTGTAGCGGTCAGGGTCCTTTTTGTCTGGAGTTCGCATGTTCTCCCCGTGTCTACGGGGGTTTCCTCCGGGAGCTCCAGTTTCCTCCTACAGTCCAAAGACATGCAAGTGAGGTGAACTGGTGATACAAAATTGTCCATGACTGTGTTTGACATTAAACTTGTGAACTGATGAATCTTGTGTAATGAATTTAACCAAAGTGTAAAACATGAACTAAAATCCTAATAAATAAATAAATCAAATTGTGTATCCTTGCTTTTTAGCAGATTTATCTGTAGAACACCAGTCTTAACTGTGATGTCTAACAAGAATACCATGTAAGGTTTTTCTTTAATATAAAAGTTGGCTATGAACAGTGGATTAAACAAGAGCAGTTGTTTTAGAGACATGATGAATATTTCAGAGATTATTGTATTATTCTGGAGATGTTTCAATACTCAGACTGTATGAACTCAACTGTAATCAGTACTTTTGTACAGATTATTTATGTGTGATTATAACATTTCTACTGCACCAATTATACACACTGTTTAGGGTGTGTTTGGGACACAGGCCATTTTTTTACTGCCAGGTTATAGAGCTTCACATGCAGAAGGCGATAATTAGAGATAAAATCTGGCCCTGCGAGACACAAAGAGGGTATTTAAATAGCAAACTTTAGAATTGTACACTGCCACTTATATATGGAGGCATGTATACAGTTGATGTATAACTAATATAAATCAGTATGTAAGGCGCTGAGTCAGCCGCAGACATGATAGGCTATGTCTGATATGGATGGCCAAACCTGGACTGGTGCGATGGATTGGGGTCCTGTCCAGAGTGTTCTTGCCTTGCACCCAGTGTTTCATGGTGGAACCAGGCCGGCCACGACCCTGACCAGGATGAAGCGGTTGATGAAAATTAAATGAAATAATAAGTATATAGCTACAGGGGATCGTCAAAAATGTTTCCGCACTTTTATATTTTTGAGGAGTAGAAATTCTTCATGTCAGAGAGACCGAGAGAGAGCTTATTAAAGCAATAAGCCACGAGAGGCCGTGCATTACTGTGATTTTAGCACGGGGATGACGTTTTTGGCACGACGTGAAGCGGAGTGCCTAAAACTTCTTTCCCCGTGCTAAAATCGTAACAGTAATGCACGGTCTCGAGTGGCTTATTGCTTTTATAAAACGGCGGTCAACAGAAAATATAATAAATACAACAATGTTTAATTCATGAATGTATTTATCGTGTATAAACTTACAATAAAGCATTCTTCCGCGACGCAAAATAGTTCGATTAACAGTGTTGCTAGGCAACATGAGGGTGAAAATAACATTAACTTTTTCGATTCAGTGGCGTATTAATATGGAATGATGTGAAGTGGTCCTAGGTGTGCGTATATCTGGGATTTTACAACGGCTTCGAACGCGGCTCAGCCAATCAGATTTTAGAACCGGAACTATCCGTTTTATAAAGTTCGGATTTAGCGCCATCTGATTTCCACCTTTTTAGATGCTCAAAGAAGCTTTAAGGGGAAGAAGATTTTCATGCGACGATGTAACAGCAGCGGTGCATCAGTCTCTATGTAGAAAAGTGATGTAATTTGTTTTTGAAATTCTTACAGTAGCCGACTGCATTTTTTCACCTGCATCAGCCGAGTTCATATGCCAATCAGTTCTGTGCATGGAGAGCCACACCCTGATCAGATTATTCCTCTACTCTGTACAGACACCATCAACCAGCCAGCAGAGGTCGTAATTGCATCAGTTATGAGGTCCCTATCCGGCTCCCTAACCCTGTATGAACAACAGCCAAACGTTGTTCATATAGCCACCCAGCCCAGCCGGATGGCAAAGCTGAGATTCGATACCATGTATTCGAAATCCCAGCTCTGGTGTGCTAGTGTATTTTACCACTGCGCCACCTGAGCGGCTGAACCCTAAGATTTTAATGCTAAAGTATGTAGACACTAGGGGTGGGTTTATAAAATCGATTTTTCGATTCGAATCGATCTTTATTTGAACGATCCGATATCGATTCATATAAACGCGAGATCGATCTTTTAAATACGCCCCTTTTTACGGTGCACACGGAAATCTGTTACCCCCTTTAATTTCGCGTGACCAGCCAGTGTTTTTTCATGCAATGAGATCTGACCTGCACATCAGTTTAGCATGGCAGAAGCTCAAGTTATGAACACTACACAACTTTTTGCACTGATTTTCGCTCAGCGACGGGTCGGTGCTGGATTCGAGAGGAACTCTGTGTTCGCTCTGCGATCAAAACTCGGCTCTCAATCAATGTGAGAAACAGCGAGGGGAAACACAGGGGAGAGGTTGTAAACAGGTGGTGGAGCGCAATATAGTTTCTATCAGAATACATCAGCACACGCGAGTTTTACAGTATTTCTGACCTGATCGTTCTCTACAAAACAAAATATTTATTAACCTCCAACTCACTATAGAACAAGCCATGCTGCTCGTGTTGCCAAATCCACTCAGATTCATTTATTTCATCAGCACACAAACTTTGATCTCTCGCTACTTGTTGATGTGCATGTTTGGATGTGGTATCATTAAACCTTTCATCACTTCTCACGTGTGTTTTCTTGACAAAACGTAGTTTTGGAGACCAGAGAAGCTCGCCTGTGATTCCCCCTGGTGATAGATGGTGTAGTGTAAAACCCCCCATCGCCGATCAGTCGTGTAGTGTGAACATTACAGCGACCAGGTGTTAGTGTCGTGTAGTGTAAACTTGGCATAAGCTGTTCAACAGCCAGGTGTATGTTTACATTACATTTACAATGTTGTAGCGTGTCAGACATAAAAAATAATAATCAAAAATGAATGTTACTGTTTTCTGTTTTGGATTAATTATTTATGTAAACAAAATACACAAATATTTTTAATAATGAGTGTTCTTTGTACAATTATCACATTCGTTCTCTGAACATCTGTACATATTTAAACAACCTGTTAATGTAACTCAAATATGCCTAAATGTGTTGAATCGAAATTGAATCGAAAATCGAATCGAAAATCAAAGATCGAATCGAATCGGGACCTTGTGAATCGGAATCGAATCGATCCAGGAAATTAGTGGCGATACCCAGCCCTAGTAGACACCAAACTTTGGCCCCTTCTCTCCGGCAACTTGTCTTTAAATCAACAAGGTAATCCATAGTAAATTCTTGTCCTTTAAATATGATACATATTAAAGTTAGTATTCTGATTAACAAGAAAAGAAGAAAGGAAAAAAAGTCCAATAAAATACAATGTGTTTATTTATTTTTGGGGTTTTAAAGCTTTTAAGCATTTCTGAACCCAGTGTCTGAGCGTCTAATGAGTTTGTATTCTTCATGTTAGAAGGTGGCATTGGTTTAGCCTTATTGGGATTATTCTCATACCCTGTGTAGTGGTTCACTTGTTCAGATTCTCATTGAGAGCCGGCTCTGAGTGTGTGAACAGTTCTGAATAGACACTGTGCGCGTTATGTGAAAACTCCCACAGCTTGCAATTAAGAGCCTCTTTACATTCTCTCGAAAACTCACAGCCGGGTCTTGGCAATCCAGAGAGCGGATCAGAATGAAGTAGAGGCGTCCGGCTGAATATTAATCCATCAGAGCAGAGTCGCTGCACTGCAGCTACACCACAGACAATAATAGTGTCTCATTAGCTTGTAAATGCTCAGGGTCAAGCGTAGAGAGAAACAAGTAAACTACCGCACCGGAATATTGATCGGTGTGGTTATGCAAATGGCGATGAGTAGCTAATTTCAGGGACGTTTAAGTGCAGGCAGATGGGAATGGCTGTTTGCTTTAGACGCGGGTGCAATATTACTTTGCAAATTAGCTTTCTCTTTTGTCTGGTGTCATTAGAATTCTGGTCAAACTCCATTTGCCTTCATATTTTAGTAGGGCGGGTCTTAACTGAACAAATATCGATGGCCTTTGATGAACTCAACAATACTCCATAGGGCATATTGTCCTATGTTTTGATCCACCCTGCATTAGTTTATGCTAGGTTTATTCCTTGTACAGTAATGTTTTGTGGGTACAACTCATGCTTCATAATTTAATATAAAAATGATTATAGATCCATGAAGCCAGTAGGCCTACTGTGCTCTGACTTTTAGCTGACTATTATTAGAACTGTTCACACATTGCCGCTCAGGTGGCGCAGCGGTAAAAAGACGCGCTGCAACCAGGGCTGGATTCTGAGTAAGCTTTGCTTCACCGGTTCGAAGCTGAGTGGCTGTATGAGCAACGATTGGCCGGTTGCTCATATGGTGGGGTGGGACAAAGAACCGGATGTGGGTGTCTCTCTGTCAGAATGCGATTACGTTCTCTGCCGGCTGATTAGAGGCGCCTGCACAAGAGATGAGGGAGGGTGCCCTTAGGGTGTGTCTCTCCGCATGCAACGCTAGGTGGTGCCAAACTCATCAATGTGTGGGTGGCAAAGATGCATCTGGCTGCTGCTCGTGTTTCGGAGGGGATATGGGTTAGCTTCGATCTCCTCGGTCAGGGCGGCGTTCGGCATAGACAGAGAGGAAGCACGATGCTAATTGAACAATTGGATGCGCTAAAGGGGGAACTGTTCACACATTTACACACTAGGGCTGCACAAATATATGCCACGCCCACCAAAAAATTGCTCCCAAAATACACCAAAAGGTGTAAATCAATAATGTAGAAATGAAACGGACATAAAGCAGTTTGCTTCATTTGCTACATACATAGGAAATTGGGCATTACCCTACTTAATAGTTTGTACAAATCACTGCATTACTTGTAGTGTTGGTACACACTGTGGGTCTGTCATGCTGCCTACTGCCCATCTAGGCAGCTACTTATAAGACATCAAACTTATGAGGCAGATTATTTAGACGCAGTACTTAGACAGCAATTACCGCGATTCTGTCACCACAGTTTTGCTTACTAAGCTAACACAGATAGCCTCAGGCCATTCAAACCAATGGACTGAGGTGGCACAACCCCTAGCACACCAACTATCATCTCCCTCCGTGTAAAAATAAATTGATTACTTTTGAAAAGAACTTGATTTGGTGCTCCGCATTCGTTCGCCATATTTGTAGTTTTTCGTGAGAAGTTGTGATGCACTGAATTCTGGGATTGCCTTCACCACTAAGGAAGCATCATATGTTCCCTCACTGTTCAGTCAGTTTATGGTTTTGAGTTAGGGCATCTTAGTAGGCAGCATGTTAAGGTATGTAAGAATTCAGACAGATTTCTTCTCGAGAGCGAGCGTAGGATGACGTACAATGCTGTCTATGTAGAGAGCTCACTAGGTGTTCAGACAGACCTAGTGTCTTGTAGCCTAGCAGTTAAAGTACTGGACTAGTAAGCAGAAGGTTGCTGGTTTAAACCCCACCACTGCCAGGTTGCCACTGTTGGGCCCTTGAGCAAGGCCCTTAACTTGCTTAGACTGTATACTGTAAGTCGCTTTGGAAGAAGGCGTAAAATGTAAATGTAGTAGATAGAATGAGGGTTTAAACCAGGGGTGTCAAACTCACGGCCCGCCACGTCATTTTCTGTGGCCCGCGAGAGCTTAAACGACTGTAGGATTGTTGTGATGGTTCGAGTCGTTACAGAGACGCGCTTATAATTTAATGGGACACCTGCGCCTTTAAACGGCAACCAATGACATCGTTGTCACGGCAACTAACTTTGACCTTTGCTGAGAAGCCATGTGACTTTTACGGCAAAAGAACGCGGGTAGTAATGTAAACAATAATAATAAATATAAACAATTATCTTTCAGTATAATACCAAAGCATCGTCTGTAAGAAGTGGCGTTTATATTCTCAGTTGTTTGTAAATGTTTAGTGAGTATATCACAGCGTTTTAGTTACAAATTTACCGTAATTAAATACAATTGTTACTGTTACTATAGCAATTAGTATCTTTACACAAAATGCTAACTCGTTACCTCTATTTTACGTTTGGTTAAATCTCATATTGTACCAGATGTAACACTTGACTACAGCTGTGTGCTTTTACTGTATTAAGTTCTTTATTGTTTTTATTGTTTGTATTTTTACTTCATGCTGGTGCACACAGTGTATCACACAGCTGGGAAGCAAATAAAACCGACTGTATTCTGAAGAGAGCTGTCTGTCTGTCTGTCTGTGTCTGTCTGTCTGTGTCTGTCTGTCTAGCTGAGCAAGGGGGATAAACTATTAGTGAGGGCAGAATGATTGTCTTAAAATACACTGTAAAATCCTACATTAACTGCATCTCTCAAAATGCAGGCTGATTTTGTGACCTGCAAAGTGACACATCCCACCAGTAGATGATGTTAAGAAATATTTACACATAATCCCAAAATGTACAAGAAGAGAAGTAAGAAAATTAAGCAGAAGGAAATTTAATGAAAATGAAAACAAGTTTGTGCTTCAGGAAGAGAAACCGGTGCGTCTGTGTTACGAGGCTGTGTCTGTGGTAAAGGAGGACAATATAAATGCAGAATTTAGCCTCCAAGAAAAACAACAGACTGCAATCACAGCAGAATACGTTACAATCGGCCCTTTGAGGGCCACAATAATGCTGATGTGGCCCTCGGTGAAAATGAGTTTGACACCCCTGGTTTAAACTGTGGATGTGCTGAATGTATGGAAAGAACTGAGGTGGGACAGCTATTAAATTGCTCAGCATCTTATTCATATTGTTTGTTGGAACATTAGAGAGAAACCGCAGACCTGAAAACTCAAACGTTTACTGCTTTAACTATAGCCAAAGTGTGTTAGCCTATCTCTGTTTAGTGGTGTGTTTTCCTGTCTTTCTCCTACCCTGTCGTTTAGTTTCTGTCTCATTCCCAGTTTCTTCCCTCAGATTATTTCCCCTCCTGTGCACTTGTTCTCTCAGCCGGGAGCGATCCGTCCCTCCGTCTTCCATGCAGAGTGGAGGATGGATGAAGAACACTAGTTAGTTTTTCTTACAGACTAAACTTCTGAATGGATTGCTGGTTTGGTTGTTTTTTCTAACCTGAAATCCACTCTCTGTGTTTCCCTCTGCCATAATTGTCCTCCGGTCACAGGAGACCCAGCCGTAAGCAGGACCGTGACCTATGGACCGTTGCTTTAGCTCCTGCTCCACTTTCCATCAAAGTCCCTCGGTTTCAATGTCATCTAAAAATACAGAATTCACGGGAGGTTTCTATGAATAACTGTTCTTGGCTGTGTTGACAAAACATGAGCGGTGCAGGTTTGGTTGTTTACATCTGTTCACCTCACTGACATTGTTAGGAAATTACAGTTTTGAAGAGAAGGAAAAGCAAGCTGTTTTACAACAGGTCTGTCTGGAAACCTAGTGAGCTTTCTACATAGACAAAATTTTACATCGTCCTACGTGAGAAGAAGAAGGCTGTTTAAATTCTTAGATACCTTAAAATGCTGCCTACTAAGGTGTCTTATTTTAAAGCGATAAACTGACTTAATAATGAGGGAACATCCAATGCTTTGTTAGTGGTTAAGGCAATCCCAGCATTCAGTTCAGCACAAAAATTATTCGGAGCTTAAGTGTACAAGTGTGATATATTTACAATATATCCTCCCACAGTCTAAAGACATGAAAGTGAGGTGAATTGGAGATACAAAATTGTCCAAGACTGTGTTCAGTATAACCTTGTGAACTGATGAACCTTGTGTAATGAGTAACTACCGATCCTGTCATGAATGTAACCAAAAGTGTAAAACATGAAGTTAAAAATCCTAATAAACAGACCACTCAGGTGGCGCAGCGGTAAAGTACGCTAGCTCACCAGAGTTGGGGTTTTGAATACATCGTATCGAATCTCAGCTCTGCCTCTCCGATTAGGCTGGGCGGCAGCATGAACAACGATTGGCGGCTGTTCAGGGTTAGAGGGTAAGAAAGTCGGATCATAGGTCCTCATAACTGGTGCGACTGCGGCCCCTGCTGGCTGACTGATGGCGCCTGGACAGGGCTGAGGAATAATGCAGATGGGGGTGTGGTCCTCCATACACAGTGCCCGTCAAGTGTATGAACTCGACTCGTGCAGGTGAAAAATACGAGGGGGCGTATGTCAGTCGAGAGGCGTCCTCAGTCAGCGGTGAAGGGTCGAATCAGTATAGAGGACGCAGTCAGGGTAATTGGACACGACTAGACTGAGGGATAAAAATTGGAGGAGAAAAGAGGGGAAAAATATAAATTTACATTTACATTTACATTTTCAGCATTTAGCAGACGCTTTTATCCAAAGCGACTTACACAGTGAGTGGAACACAATGAGCAATTGAGGGTTAAGGGCCTTGCTCAGGGACCCAACAGTGGCAACTTGGTGGTGGCGGGGCTTGAACCGGCAACCTTCTGTTTACTAGTCCAGTACCTTAACCACTGAGCTATCACTGAGCTATTATTTATAAATAATAAAAAAAAAATCCTAATAAACAAACTACCTAAGCAGCTGCCCAAGTAGGCAACAAGGCAGCTCACTAGGTTTTCAGACAGACCCAGCTATTCATATTACAGACCGAGCATTTTAGCCAAAACGCTTGAAAGGTTGAATTTCTAAAACAGTATGAACAGTAAAGCTTTGTATGGGCTGCAATCATGTGTAATATTGATGTTGCCTTAACCCTGGACAGGTATTCAATAAGTAATAAAATTAGGGATGATCCGATCTCAAGGATCGGGATCGGGGCCGATCAAGGCATTTTTTAATTGATCGGAATCGGCTTTACTAAACCCGATCTTAATCCCGATCTTTTGTGTTACGTCAGCATGTCCGCTGTGTGGAAATTGTTTAAATTGAAAAGTAAAACAAGTCCAACAGTGAAGTGTAACGTCTGCAGTGTGAGCGTTTCACGAGGCGGTGGGAGCAGAGCTGCGTTCATGTGTGAGAGTGTGTGTGAGTTAAGGATCACACCGGTTTACAAAACAACGTAGTGATGCACTCGTTTAATAAAGAAATAAATACACGGTATATTCACATATTGTCGGGAGCAGAACTTTTTCTGTTACGGTACCGAATAGCCGACAGTTGAGTCAAGCACGCTATTTCATGTTCTATGGAAGGCCTAAAGGGTCAAAACACACTCACTTCGTGTACAAACGTCCATCAAACCATTGTCACAATACAAGCACTTTAAGAACTGGCTTTCCTTCATAACAAAAGAGCCTTTCCATTTTATTTTGGTATTCAGGTTTTACTGGTTTTAATGCTTTTAAGTAACTTTTTTTCTTATATTTAAGTTAAGCTGCTACACAGATTTCTGTTCATTTTTAGTGCATCACTGCATTAAACATTTTTTTCTTTGAATGTAAAGTTTAAAGTAAAACTAATTATCTCACTCATTTTGATTGATTTTGTAAAAATACAAAAACATTAAGCAATAGTTTGGATGCAGCATTTTCCCCTTCAGCACTGCAGAGCTATTTAGTTGTTAAACATATACATTGGATTAATCTGAATAACTGTAATGTACTTGAAGTGTGCACTGTGTGAACAGTATTATCTAGTTCTTATCTAGACAATATCTAGAAAATACAAGTATCGGTTTGAGAATCGGTATCGGATCGGGATCAAAATTAATAATCGGGATCGGTATCGGGAACAAAAAAACGTGATCGGGACATCCCTAAATAAAATGGTTTTACATTTACATTTTCATTTACATTTTCAGCAGACGCCCTTTTCCAAAGCGACTTACATTACAGTATACAGTTTGAGCAATTGAGGGTTAAGGGCCTTGCTCAAGGGCCCAACAGCAGCAACCTGGCAGTGGTGGGGCTTGAACCAGCAACCCTCTGATCACTGGTCCAGTACCTTAACCACTAGGCTACAGCTGGCCCTTTTTGTCATAAAATGGTTCATATTTGTTGAAAAGAGATTCCATTTGTTTGTGAAATCAACTGCTGCAGACATACTCATTTCAGCTGGCACGTCTTGCTTGATAATTTGTTAATGCCAAGGTATCATGGGTTTATCCTAATGATCTGAAACCGCTGGATTGGCCTGTGTAATGTAATTTACATTTAACACCTTTAAAATCTGTAGTATTTGCCTCACAGAGTGGATTAAAGCACATCACAGAACAGAAGATGCTCTAGTGAACGATGATGCAGACAGGCGCTTGCATTGCAGTAATGTGGCTGGATCGAGGCCTCACAGAGGCGGCGAGATGTCAGTGAATGTGTCAGATCCGCATCTCATCAGTGTGAATCATGCCGCTCTCGGCCACGTCCTGGGGTTTCGGGAGCGAGAGTTTATTTTAGGACGACAGCTAGCGACCGGCTGCAGCTAATGGTAGCTGACATTAACAGCAATCCTGACAGATGAAAGTGAAGGACATTCTGTTTAACACCGATGTGCAAAGTACTCATTTTTTCCCCTCTTACAATTTACATTAGATCATCAGTCGTGATGAGGACTGTTCGGTCCATTCGTTTCCGGAACGCTCTCCCGCTCTGAGTTATGCAGTGTTTAAGTGGGATTTATGCAGATTAAGACACAGTAGCAGCTTATAGAGGAAACGAAGGAACCAAGAGGCTGGATGTTCTAATACGATTCTGTCAGCACCTCTTGATTCAAATCAAGTGTCAACTGTTGGAAATCAATTCACATGACCTTTTTTAAAATACAGCATTAACCCGAACAATGACTGTTTTGTCAGTTATCCAATAATCATTAACATCCATATTATATAATTAAACCTAAACGAGCGGCTTCGTGGGGTGTCTTTTTTGTACATTTTTTTTCTATTTATTTATGCATTTTCTCCCTTTTTCCTCTTGATTTAGTGTAGTCAAATTGTATTCTGCTGCTGGGGATCTCGATTGCATTTGAGGAGGGTATATTTGCCTGCTCACGCCCCCTCTGACTCGTGCGCAGTCCTTGCGGACCACTTCTTTTACACCCGTGCTTCGGTGGATTTGTACATGAGGCTGATCCACTTTCTGCACAGGCGCCTCAGTCTGAGAACCAGGGTTCTTGCACAGCGTCTGAAGACCCACCCAGCAGATACGGTGGCAAATTATCGTCTACCAATTGTGCCCACTAGATGGCGTGGTGTTCAGAATCTTGGCGCTGGTGTGCTAGCGGAATATCCCGCTTAGCCACCTGGGCGCCGTACAGTTCCTCTTTTCTCCCGACTTTTTAGCACGTCCAATTGCTCGATTGCGTCACGCTTCCTCTCCCCTAATGCTGACCCCTGCTCTGATTTGTGGAGAACGAAGCTAACCCACGCCCCACCCCGACACGTGGGCAGCAGCCTTATGCATTTTGTCACCCACACTAGGCCAGTGCGTATATGCGAATCAGCCTTGTATACGGAGAGACACACCCTGATCCGCACTCTTTTCCCGCCCCTGTGCAGGTGGCATCAATCAGCCAGCAGAGGTCGTAGTTGCATCAGTTACGAGGAGTCCCTATACGGCTTAATATCCCACACCTATATGAACAACAGGCCAATCGTTGATCATGTGGCTGCTCAGCCCAGCCGGCAGGCAGAGTTTTTGAAATCTGAGCTCTGGTACGCTAGCGTGTGTTTTTACCGCTGCGCCACCCGAGCGACTTGACTTTACATTTCTAATAGTATATCCTCTGTTAAAATCTGCTCTGTTGTTTTGGTTTTCTAAAGTACACAAATGTCGTATTGTGTTTTGTTCCTGAGCTTCTGTCCTTGCAGTCACGTTTGCCAAGTCAGGACAGATTTGGAATAAACCTGGGCAATTGTTGCCATGGACTCTCAATGACAAATCTTTATCGTTTTCTGTATCTCACTCTCTATCTCCTGCCTGTCTCTCTCTCTCTCTCAGAGCAGAGCATGTAGATCATCAGACGTATTACAGAATTGAACATGAAGGGTTATTACTGCAACGGAAAAAGCTGCAGGGCGACATGTGGATTTGACTAAATATTTATATGTGCAGATTCTGTCTGTACACACATTTGTTGCTTCTCTTGGTAGTTTTTATTCAGGTTTTTATGTTGCCGTGGTTGTTTTTATGAATCACATGAACACTGCAAAGGCTTCTAGGCTTTTATGTAGTTCTCTATTATGAAAGAAAAAACCCTGAATAGTGTGTAGTATTGATTTCTTACAGTCTCAGGTTATTTCCTGGTGGTCATAGTTCTGTCAGTGGAGAAATTATGTTAAAAGTAAAGGATGAAGAGATCTGATTATTGCATTGTGAATTTGTGAATGGCTCTTCGGTTCTAATATTGTCGCCATCTGTATCTTTTTTTTATTATTATTATATTTTTCCCAGCATTTTCCGAATAAAACAGCCATCAGTCATCTTCACATTCTGTTCTCACCGTTCCTCTCTCTCCACACTTCTGCTGAGTACACAAAGCCAAAGTAGGCGATCAATTATTTACGGCCTCTCAAGCCTGTGGCTCGTGCGCCCTCTTTCTATTTTTAGAAGCATCTGGCCTTCTCTGGAGACTTCAATGGGCACCATGTGTATTGATGGTGCAGCAGCTTCAGTAATGAACACAGACGTTCAGCGCGGCTGCTGGAGCTTCTGCTCGTGGCCTCTCGTTATCCCTGCGCTCAACCACATTAAAATGTTCGGATGCTATCTGAACCTTTCGCAGCAGCATGCTGGGATACTCGGGTCTGTTCTGACCAATATGACTATCATGTTGACGCTGCAATAAGTTACACCAACATACATTGTATGGATTGCCAGTGCAGCAAATAGGAATTTCAACATGTTTGTTGTATTAAAGACTACAGTCACAGCACAGCGTGATCCTGCATTTAAACACAACTACCAAAAAAATTATTAGAGTAAAAACTGCTAATATTTCAAATGCAAACAATTCTAGTTATTGATTACGAAGATATACTGCATCTTCTTATGAGGCCTATTTTAACTGGATTAATATATAGGCAGACCCTGCATAATACCCTAGCTTTTACAGGCCTTCTGTAAATTAAGATTTATTCGAACAGGTTATTTATTTCTTGTTTTTTTTACTTTTTCATTCACCTCTACTCCTTCATTAATTTAAATTGAATTGAGGGTCAAAATCACATGTCAAACTCAAGGCCTGTTGGCCAAATCCGGCCCACCACGTCGTTTTATGTGGCCCGCGAGAGCTTAAAAGATGTATGATTGTCTTAAAATACACTATTAAATCATAGATAAATTGCATCTCCCATAATGCATGCCGATTTGTGACCTGCAAAGTGACCGCATCCTGCCACTAGATGAGTGTTTCCACATCAGCGTTTAACTGAGGCGGTTTTCCAACAAGTGATGTTGAGAAATATTTACAAATAATCCCAAAATGATGGGGGGGGAAGAAGAGAAAATTGATGCAGAAGGAGGTAATTTAATGAAAGCCGGGAAAGTGTAGAAAGTGCTGCAAGAAGAAAACTAAACGATACGTCTCTTGTGTTATGAGGCCGTGTCTGTGGTAAAGGAGTACAATATAAATGTAGATATACATTATAAATATACACTATAAATTCGGCATTTTGACACCAAACAAGAAAAACCAAGAAAAACAACAAATTGTCCAAGACTTAAAAGGCAGACTGCAATCACAGCAGGATACATTACAGTCGGCCCTTTGAGGTCCACCATAATGCTGATGTGGCCCTCAGTGAAAATGAGTTTGACATCCCTGGTCTAAATCGACCAAAATTTGTCAACTGGAAGCTATTTGACTATCTGCAAACCTGTTCAAATTGGTTGTTAGCATCACCTCAAAGCAAGAAGGTCCTGGGTTCTCTTCCCAAGTCAAGTGGTCCAAGTCCCTTTCAGTGTGTAGTTTGCTTGGTCTTGCTCGTGTCTGTGTGGGATTCTTCTGGATGCTCCGGTTTCCTGAGTAGGTTAGATGAAATGATGGTGTTAAAGTGTAAAACATGATGTTAAAATTATTATTGATCTCATTATTTTCAGCTGTGTTAAATTCAGAGGTCTTTAAAAAATCTTACCATGGTCAAAAATACCACATTTCCTCTTTTAAATATTTTTGTTTGTGCATTTCCCCCTTTTTCTCATGACTTTTAGCGTATCCAATTACCCAATTGTATTATATTCCCTCTTTACTGATGTTGATCCCTGCCCTGATTGAGGAGAGCAAAACTGACACACGCCTCCTCCGACACGTGTCCAGTAGCCGACTGCATCTTTTCACTCTATTCGAGAGTTCATATGCGGATCAGCTTTGTGTACGGAGAGCCACACTTTGATCAACGCATTACCCCTCGACTCTGCAGGCACCATCAGTCAGCCAGCAGAGATCGTGATTGACTCAGTTATGAGGAGTCCCTATCCGGCTCCCACTCTGTATAAACAACAGCCAATCATTGTTCATGTAGGTGCCCGGATGGCAAAGCTGAGTTTGAAATGTCAGCTCTGGTGTGCTAACATTGAGCGCAAAAATACCACATTTTCAGAGTGTCACAGTACGAAGCAACTGTGATTGCAGTTATGTATTTATTACTACCAAATTAAACATGGCATGTTGTATTGAGATATGATGTAGCCACTTTTGACAAGTAAAACAAATGGGGTTCTTTTTCCATAGTAAATTAAAAGGAACTGTTGTGCCATCATATAACCTTGATTTTTTTTATTATACTTACATTCCTGGAATGATCATAGCTTAATACACACTGTACTTTAGTGTTTCATGTTCTTAAAGACAATACGTACATAACCTAAGGGCCATCAGTATGCTGCTGTTGAGAAAGTGGAGTAATCTATAGCACTGCAGGGCAAAACCCTAGAGGAACGTGGTAGCATGTTTTTATAGTCTCTGTCACTCTCTCTCTCTCTCTCTCTCTCTGTGGGTGGTGGGTGGGTGAGTAAGAGTAATGTTTGACCAGCCCTGGGCTAGATAGTGCTGCTGTGTGTTGTCTGTAACTTTTCTGCTGATGCACCTCATCTTTCCCTGTATTAAACATTTACCTGCTTAGAGCTACAGCGCACTTCAGAAACTGCTGAGGTCAGGACAGAAGATGTAGAGGTTAACTTCATGTACAGTTTCACAACGTTCACCCACAACAGCACCCCCAGCTAGCTCGATCATCCTTTAGAGAACGTCATGCTTTATTTCCCTTTCTGCTCGACCGATCACGACCGCTTATCTGTGTTCTGTTTGTGTCTTCAGTACAGGATTGGCCAACTTTATATGATCAGTAAACATAGCCATGAACAGAGTGAGCGAGGAGAAGGGGTGGAGGTGGTGCAGAACGAACCCTTTGAAGACCCTACACATGGCCACGGTCAGTTCACAGAGAAACGTGTCTACCTCAACAGGTAAGCTGCCTACTTCATATAGAGTTTATTGTGTAAATCTCATCACACGCCCAGTTCACGTGAAAATACACTGTGCTCATAGTGCCATAGTGCCACAGACCAATTACTGGACTGAAATTTAGGTAGCTTAATCCAGTTACTCATAGTCCAAGTAAGACCTTAATCAAAGTATGATAGTCGAAGAATGCTGACTACTTGGCCATTTGAATAATCGGATTACTGCCAGAACCCAGCCTTAATCAGATCATTAGTGAGCATTAGGGATGTCCCGATCACGTTTTTTTGTTCCCGATCCCGATCCGATCATTAATTTTGATCCCGATCCGATACCGATTCTCAAACCGATACTTGTATTTTCTAGATAATACTGTTCACACAGTGCACACTTCAAGTACGTTACAGTTATTCAAATTAATCCAGTGTCCCTATATGTTTAACAACTGAATAGCTCTGCAGTGCTGTAGGAAAAAAATTGCCTGCATCCAAGCTATTGCTTAATGTTCTTTTATTTTTACAAAATAAAAGTAAACAAACTTAGTGCAGCATTGCAGTAGTAAAACTAGAACACTCGAAATGTTGTGACAGTGGTTTGATGGACGTTTCTACGCGAAGTGAGTGTGTTTTGACCCTTTGGGGCTTCCATAGTGCATGGAATAGCGTGCTTGGCTCTAGCTGTCCACTATTCGCTACCGTAACAGAAGTTAATAAAGCGTTATGCTCCCGACAGTTTGTGAATATACGGTGTATTTATTTCTTTATTAAGCAAACGCATCACTACGACGCTCGGTTACATAACTAAGCCAATCAGAGTGCTTGATACTGAGATGTCGTTCAGCCTTGTAACACGTAAACTCGTAAAAGCTGTATGTTACGGTCCTGAAGTTTTCATACTCGGATTAAAAGTTATTGTTTTGTGAACCGGAGTGATCCTCGACTCACACACCATATAAATAGTAAAATTCTACAGTAATGAACGCAGCTCTGCTCCCACCGCCTCGTGAAACGCTCGCATTGCAGACATTACACTTCACTGTTGGTCTCGTTTCACTTTCCAATTTAAAGTATTTCCACACAGCGGACATGCTGACGTAAAACTAAAGATCGGGCTTAGGATCGGCTTTAGTAAAGCCGATACCGATCAGTTAAAAAATGCCTTGATCCGCCCCGATTCCGATCTTTGAGATCGGATCGGGACATCCCTAGTGAGCATGTAAACTATCACTGTAAATTTGCTCCTCATGATAATGAGTTGCGTTTAGTCCATGCATGCTTCCACAGCTGGAAGAACATCCTTTGTTTGTTTTGTATGATATGCTATTTTAATAGGCTAGGGTAGCTCAGTGGTTCAGGTACTGTTCTAGTAATTAAAAGGTTGCTGGTTCAAGCCCATCACCGTTAAGTTTCCACTGTTGGTCCTCTGATCTGGAACCCTCACTGGCTTGCATTGCATTCTTACACAATCATGAGTCGCAGTGAATAAAGCATCTGCTAAATGCTGTAAATGTAAGTATGTAAGAGCATTGGTATATCAGTAATTTAGGTACTGGACAAGTAACCAGAACGTTGCTGGTTCAAGCCTCACCACTGTCACGTTGTCACTGTTGGGCCCTGAGCAAGGCCCTTGACCTTTAATTGCTCAAAATGAAGTTTGTCATAGATGTAAGTCAGCTTGGACAAAACTGTGCTAAATGGTGCCTTTTTTCTTTCCCAATTTTCCTCCCAATCTAGTCGTATCCAATTACATGATTGCATTACGCTTTCTCTCTACTGATGTTGATCTCCACTCCTGACTGAGGAGAGCCGAGACTGACAAACACCCCCTCCGACACGTGTGCAGTAGCCGACTGCATCTTCTCACCTGCATGAGGCGAGTTCATATGTGGATCAGCCTTGTGTACAGAGAGATACACCCTGATTAACACATTATTCCTCGACTCTGTGCAGGTGCCATCAATCAGCCAGCAGAGGTCGTAATTGCATCAGTTATGAGGTTCCGTCCGGCACCTACCACCAGTTGTTGTTCGTTTAGGCGCCCAGCCTGCTGGACGGCAGAGCTGAGTTTCAAACTGACGAGTTCAAAATGTCAGCTCTGGTGTGCCAGCGCATTCTACTGCTGCGCCAAATGGCACAAATTTAAATCAAATGTTAAGATTTTATTGGCCTCCTTTTCTCTTACTACTGAATTGAAAAAAGAGCAAAATATGGCAATGTGTGTCTTATTTGAAAAATGTGCTTATTATTTTATTATGGTCTGCAATCAAAATATGGTGGGTTTTAAATGCCCCAGTGTACAGCATAACTGCCAGCTCATCCCTAAACAGCTGCAGTGAAAGAAGGTGTCTGTCATACAGTGCGGAAGAGTTTGGCAACCACACTGTCCAACCTCTACCGAATCGATGAAAAGTCAAGGACACAACCCTCTCACGTAAGCAGGATTTTCAGTGTTAAAGAGGAGCAAATGTGCAAATAACACTGAAGAGCAAATGAGGGGAGGGAAAGAATAGCATTTTTAGAGCAGAGACTAAATGAGAATGAATAGGGTCATGAAAAGAATATTAGTGTAAAAAAATAGAATTAAAACACGATGACTGGTTCCTGCTGCTATACCTGATGGGAGAATGGGAGATTAATTGAAGTTGAATTAGCCGTGTCAGCAGAGTGGCTAAATTAAGCTTACACACCACTTTGTACACTTGGCCACCTTTTTAATGGGGACAGCAGGCTGAGAGGAATAAAAGAATGAGAGATGCACGCATCAGCTAAACGTTTATCATCTCCAACCTACATTTATTATACAGTTAAACTTGTAAGGGCCGTATAAATTATGGTCTTGGGTTTTCAGTGCTTTTTACTACCGTTAGTTCCTGTGACTGAACGATAACCCACTTTTACTCATTTAGATGTTTGAAAATGTGACTAAATCTATTGGTCAGAAATATACACGCTCGTCAAGAAAGACTACACCGATCAGCCGTAACATTAAAACCACCTCCTTGTTTCTAGACTCACTGTCCATTTTATCAGCTCCACTTACCATATAGAAGCATTTTGTAGTTCTACAATTACTGACTGTAGTCCATCTATTTCTCTGCATGCTTTGTTAGCCCCCTTTCATGCTGTTCTTCAATGGTCAGGACCACTACAGAGTAGGTATTATTTAGGTGGTGGATCATTCTCAGCACTGCAGTGACACTGACATGGTGGTGGTGTGTTAGTGTGTGGTGTGCTGGTATGAATGATGCATCAACTTAAAATATTGACGTCTGCGCATTTTTAGCGTTGGCGTCATCAACTAGGTCGACCAATCGCGTCAGCCCTATCCCGATGTAATCTCTGTCCGATGTCCAACTGGGGGCAAGTACAATGATTAGAACAGTGTTGGCTATGTCCGGGAACACGACAGAGCAGCTGGACTGGGATTTGGTTAAGTGCAGGTGGTTTAGCATCCAGTGTGACCAGTCCATGGACAGCAGCAATACATCGCAGTTTTTTTTTTTTTAATCTTACATAACTAATAATTTGAACAAACATGGGACATTATTTGACGATGTGACAGTTGCCGCTCAGGTGGCGCAGCGGTAAAAACACACACTGGAACCAGAGCTGAGATCTCGAATACATCGTATCAAATCTCAGCTCTGCCTTGCCGGCTGAGGATGAGCGGCCACATGAACAACGATTGGCCTGTTGTTCATATGGGCGGGACTAAGCCAAATGGGGTCTCTCTCTCTAAAGACTGGTGCAATTACGACCTCTGCTGGCTGATTGATGGCGCCTGCACAGTGATGAGAAGAGTGCTCTTAGGGTGTGTCCCTCCGTACATGCAGCTAGGCTGCACTGCACTCGTCAAAGTGTAGGTGATAAGATGCATACGGCATGCTGCCCACGTGTCGGAGGGGGCGTGGGTTAGCTTCGTTCTCCTCAATCAGAGCAGAGATCGGCATTGGTGGAGAGGAAGCATGACGCAATGAGGCAATTGGACGCAATAAAAAACACAAGTGATAATATTTGTAAAAAAAAAAAAATTATTTGTTATTATTATTATGTATTATTATTATTAATAATAATAATAATATAATTAAAGGTGAGCCGTGCAACTTTACGTTATTTAAGAAGTCTATATCAAGCAAGTAGCCCTTTCGTATTGCTCAGTACCCTTGAAGTAGCTCTCAGTTTTAAAAAGGTTGGTGACCCCTGCTCTAAGTAGTAGCTGGTAGCTGACTGCATAAAACATTTGTTGAGGGTTTTTGTCATTTTACAGCCTTCTGCTTTGGCCTCGAAATTAATCTTAGTCCACACTAAGCACTACAGATGCTTCTAGATTCTCATTAGCAAGCAAAGCAGAAAGACCAAATTCCCAGCCAATTTCCAAATGTCTCTACCAACTGGACACCAATCTGATCAGCCATTCTGGTAGTGTTGGGTTAGCTGGTGAGTTAGAGAGATGATTAATAAAGTTTATTGAAGTTGCAATTATGGGGGAGTTGTTCCCCCTGAGAACGTGTGGGAAAAAAACTCCTTGGCCAGCACCAATAAAAGCCTCTGGTGTGAAAATCTGTGGGCTGGAGAAATGCGCCGTTGCCCTCGGAAACTGTCGCTGTGCTTCTTGCCAATTAAACTGGAGTCTTTTTAAAGGCTCAGTTCTCAGAATAAAACGCAGTCGCCTTCAAAGGGTGTTTGGTTTAATTGCTTCTGATGTCGGCAGTTTTGGGGTGAATTCAATCTCAGCCCACGCACACATTCCAGAAAGCATGTTCTGTTCCAGGCCGGCTTTAATAGGCATGCTTCTGTCAAACCTGAGAAACTGGGATCTGTGGTGTGTCATGTCTGCATATGTCAGAGATGAGCTACAAAATGTTTCTGCAGTACAGCGAGTTCGTATATGAAATCTATGTTTTGTAAATAAAATGTAAGCCAATAGTCATAATGTAAAGAAAAGCAACACTGCATGCTTAATTAACATCTAATAGCAGTAGGACGCTGTACAATGCGCCCATTGTTTCCTAATGGCTCAAGACCAACAAAGATCCTGATTAGGATAAAGCGATTATTTAAAGATAAACAACAAATAAATAACACAGTGTTCTTTGTAGAAATGTTGATGGCAAGGTGGCACAGCTGCTAGTGTGGGTGGCACATAGCAACATGGATGGGGCTCGGGGACCTGGGTTCAATCTCATCACTGTTTGGAGTTTTAAATGTTCTTTCCGTGTCCCTGTGGGTTTCATCCAGGGTACTACTTTCTTATTTATTTTTCCTCTTTTTCCCCCCAATATTTATCCCTCAGTCTAGTCGTGTCCAATTACCCTGAATGCATCGTCCTCTATACCGATTCGACCCTTCACCGCTGACTGAGGACGCCTCTCAACTGACATGCGCCCCCTCCGGCACGTACAGTCAGTACAGACTGCATTTTTCACCTGCACGAGTCGAGTTCATACACTTGACGGGCACTGTGTACGGAGGGCCACACCCCCATCTGCATTATTCCTCAGCCCTGTGCAAGCGCCATCAGTCAGCCAGCAGGGGCCGCAGTCGCACCAGTTATGAGGACCCATGATCCGACTTTCTTACCCTCTAACCCTGAACAACAGCCAATCGTTGTTCATGCTGCCGCCCAGCCCAGTCGGAAAGGCAGAGCTGAGGTTCGATACGATGTATTCGAAACCCAACTCTGGTGAGCTAGCGTACTTTACCGCTGCGCCACCTGAGCGACCCAGGGAATTGATGGCTCCAAATAATCCGTAGTCCCACAACAATGCTAATCCAGATAAAAATTAGTACGTTAGTCAAACCAGCTTGGAAGTATCTGGTTCCCTGGACAAGCATCCTGGTACCCCATGCTATTTGCAGTAACCCCTTACGGGTTGTGAAGGTACACAAGCTAGCACACACCAGCTCCAGCACTTGAAGCCACCAGCCAATTCTATCTTTCCAATCCCAAGGAGGATTCTGACCGAGATTTATGAATATCCTATTTCTTCTGTAGTCCTCCACCATTCATGCTGCACAACAGGAGTCACTGTTGCTGTGGCAGGGTGGTCATTCTCTGACATGACCAATTGCTTCTGATGAGCACCTGATCAAGCCTGCAGTGGGTTAGCTCATTCCCTAAATATTATCTAAGGTTATACTTTTTCTTTTAATGTCCCCCATGTCTGCGTGGGTTTTCATCCGGGAGCTCCGGTTTCCTCCTACAGTCCAAAGACATGCAAGTGAGGTGAATTGGAGATGTCCATGACTGTGTTTGATATTGAACTAGAACTGATGAATCTTGTGTAACCAGTAATTAGCTTTCCTGTCATGAATGTAACTAATGTGTGTAAAACATGACATTAAAATCCTAATAAATAACTACATAAATAAATATTTATTTTAAATACACTATATGGTCAAAAGAAAGTGTTTGTTTGCCATTTGATTTTAAAACCATGAGTATTAATAGGTTTGGAGGGTGTCTGTGGTATTGTATGCCTATTCAGTCTTTAAATGTGTTTTTTAAACCTGTTACTAATAAGTGTTGTGGACAGACATGAACCCACTTGGCCTTGTAGTGTATATACGGTCAAGTAATACAGTCACAGTAGTGACAGTGAGGTTAACAACTCCAGCAGCGCTGCTGTGTCTGATCCACTCATACCAGCACAACACACACTAACACACCACCACCATGTCAGTGTCACTGCAGTGCTGAGATCATTCACCACCTAAATAATACCTGCTCTGTGGTGGTCCTGTGGGGGTCCTGACCATTGAAGAACAGGGTGAAAGTAGGCTTAAAAGGTATGTAGAAAAATAGATGGGCTACAGTCAGTAATTGTAGAACTACAAAGTGCTTCTATGTGGTAAGTGGAGCTGATAAAATGGACAGTGAGTGTAAATACAAGGAGGTGGTTTTAATGTTATGGCTGATCAGTGTATATATTATTTAATTCTGGTTACTTGGTTTCAGCTTCTTCTTAATTGATTTAACCGCTTAACCTTGTAAGTCTTGTAGTTTCTTTTGTTATTAATGGCACTTTAAACACCACTCATATAGGATTGGTCAGATGATAACCAGCAATGACACCATGTGTCAAAACCATGAGGCTATAGGTACGAGGGTATGATTGCAGAAAAGGCTCACGAGTACAAAATCCAAATGGAGAGCAGGGAGAGCTTAAACAGCTTTTGTCCACCTACAGATTTCCAAAGCAATAATTTGTCTCCCGTTCTCTGTCCAGCACTCTCACCTTTGCTCTAAGCATTTCCTATATGGCCTGCGCCGAGGGCTACGATTCAACCGGGATTATGAACGCTATCAGTCAGGAAGCACAGCTCTTAATAGGCGGGGGTGTACGAGATGAGCGAGTGAGAAAGTGAGAGAGATGGACACAATGTAAGAGAAAAAAAGTCTGTATATGAGGAAGGCTGAGAAAGTAAGAGGTGCAGCCCTGAGGAAAAAAAAAAAGGTTATTGCACTCCAGGTCCTGAAACCAATTTGTAATAGAGATGCAGCTTCTCTTGCTTTTGCATTACGCTGATAAAATCCATTACAGAAATAGAGGCAGTGCTTTATGTCTCATAGCCTCTTCGTCTGCCGTGAAAGGCTGCATTATGTTTAAGGGAACCTTATGGCTGAGTTTTTATGAGTAGAACGTATTTGGTAAGAAGCTTTGGGAAATGAAAGAGTCGGGTGGAAGAAAAGAGCTTTGATGGAGCTTTTTCTTCATTTAAAACTTGGATATTTCCAGCCATTTTTTGTAAAAAGCTTTCAGTTTTTGTATGTACTTAGCATATATGGGATTTAATTAAAAAGTTTACTCATGGTCTAAATTTAAAACAACTTGGTAGCTGGAACTGCTAATGTTTCATATTAAACAGGTTTACTGGTGATGAATCACTTCAAATAGAACAAAACAAATGATCACAATGGTGTCTTTACATTTCTGGTCTGCACTAAAAAAGCAGCACCACAACAGAACTATTTACCAGATAATAAAAACTGGAACACAAGTACACAAATTTTTCACCCACACATAGTCCGGCCCCCACCTTGTAGATGCGGTGGCCAAGTAGTATCTGCTGCAGGCACTGCCAATTATGCCTGCCAGATGGCGCCCAGCCGACCGGTGGCAACACCGAGTTTTGAACCGAGCCCACTGTGCCACCTGGGCGCCCACAAATTTGTATTGAAGAAATGAAAATGAACCTGGATTTAGGAAGTAACTGCTACATCTCGAAATGTTTACACAAGCAGCAAGTAATATCATGAAAATGTCAAGTCCTAGCACCTAGGTATAATCCGCTACACACCAGTGCTGGGATTCTGAACTCCCCCAGTTTAAAGCTCATCACTGCTACCCCATAGCTGGCATAATTGGCAAAGTCTGCAGCAGACAAAAATTGGCCATTGTCTGCCGGGTGGGGAAAAGGCTGGACCAAAAAGTGGGTGCGGTCTTCAACGCTGTGCAAGGACCCTGGTTAGTAGCCCGAGGCGCCTGTACAGTAAGTGAAGGAGATCAGACCATGGCTCTCCACGCTTCAATTCTGGCCTCACGCGTGAATTTACCGAAGGTGTGGGCAAAAAAGAAAGGGTTGTGGATTGCACACGCTTTGGAGGGAGCGTGAGGCTTGCAGAATTACCCTCCTCGGACACTACCGAAGTCTCCAGCAGTGGAAGACAAATTGACTACACTAAATTGGGAGAAAAGAGAAAATGCATAAATAGAATAGCTGTATATACTGTACAGTCCTATAGATTTAGTTCATGTTTTTTTCTCTAAAACTTAATAGTAGCACAGTTCAGTGCAAGTAAAAGTGATTCCTAATCGAGACAAGATGTTGAAGGTGTTGAAATGAGTAGGAAGTTCCTAAGCTATTTGAACATTTTTTAGGAATTAAAACACATATTACAATTACATATACTTGTATATGTGTACACATGTACTTTATATCTGGTTGGATTATGCATAAGCACAGAATTATGTACTGTTGATGCTAACAAATAGGAAATCAGCAGCAAATAATAGGAATCCACATATTTTACTGGATTCGTTTAGGTTAGTTAGTGCATTAACACTGATGGTGTTTTATTCTTTGCTCTGATCTTACTTTCCCTCTTCTTCTGTTTTCAGCAAACTGCCTAGCTGGGCAAGAGCAGTCGTGCCCAAAATCTTCTACGTGACCGAGAAGGCCTGGAACTATTACCCTTACACAATCACAGGTACTAAAGAGGGGGGAAGCGAAAATGAAGTGGTAAAACATTCCTTCACATACAATGATGAGCCAAAACATTAGGACCACCTGTCTTATATGTTGTCAAAACAGATGTGATACATCAAGACATTTGAAAGAATCCTGTGGTATCTGGTACCTGGAGATCACCAGCAGGTCCTGGTGCTGTCTTTTTCATGGGTCAACGATACACATGTGCCTGATAATCTTTTTGGGGGGACAGGATTTGCCGGATGAGTCAGCCTTCTTGCCATGATCAGATGTCCAGTTCTAATGCCTGCTGTAGTTGCTATTGACGATGGACAGGAGTTAGCATGGGCACACAGAAGGGTTTGACGCATGTGCCACTTTCACCTGCATTCAGCACAGTATAGCCCTTGTTGCTTCCTAACAGATGATGATCTTTCTTTTCATCTGTCTTGTGGACAACCGGTCGGCTGTTCGTGGCTTGTCCTTCCTCGGACCCCTGTCAGTGGGTACTGGGTACAACTGCTTGTGAGCACTGCTTGCTGAGATCCTTCAGTCCACTCTAGTCATAACAATTTGGCATTTATCAGGTCACTCAGGTTCTTACGCTGATATCTGTCACATTGGACATGTGTACTATAAGTAATTACCATCAGCCCACCATTTAATATAACCCTGACTGTGAAATGGACAAGTGTTACCAAATAGGCATTGCCATGCATGTTTTTAGGGGTGGTTTTAATGTTTTGGCTCATCAGTGTACAGTGATACTTTCTGCCTTAACGCTTTAATGGTCTCACCAAGAAAATAATGTTTAAAAAATATTCCTTTGCATTTTTTTAGTTTTTTTGGGACTATATCAATAACAAACAGTTCATATGATGATACTAGTGCACACAGTTTTTTTTAAATGAGCCTCTACCAAACAGTCAATACGATCACAAAAATGATGCAATATTTCATGCTTCAGGTTGACATATAGGTTAGAAAGCCTGTTTTTTTTTTTGTTATCACAATATTTTTGAGTTTAATACATGTCAACCAAGGAGTAGATAGTCCATATTTAAATACAGCTTTTTTACCTGAGTATTTAGGCTCAAA
Source organism: Trichomycterus rosablanca (assembly GCF_030014385.1). Lineage (NCBI taxonomy): Eukaryota > Metazoa > Chordata > Actinopteri > Siluriformes > Trichomycteridae > Trichomycterus > Trichomycterus rosablanca. The sequence continues at coordinate 39,836,230 of NC_085993.1, forward strand.
CTAAGCTCAACCAAATGGTTAAACTGACCATTAAAGGGTTAAAAAAAAAACTAAAGAAAATAAATTAGTAAATATAAAATTTTTATCTGCTCTGTGAAGATTTATGCTATAATCAACATCATCATTTTGAATGCCTCTTCTTTGGAAGCCGAGGCTGTACTTTTTGCCAAGTCCACTAATATCACACCAAGATTTAGCACTGATCACAGGCCAACTCTTCAAAGCGGCTGTATGCTTTTCTGCCATAAATCTAATTCATTTTGCGAAAACAACAAGCTGCCAGCACAGATTGTTATTCTAATTCTCAGCTTATGGTTTGAAACCAGCAGTTGCCTAGTTTAGGTTTTCTGAAAGCATGTTCAAAATCATAACCGACCATAATTATTATGGATATGCACTGGCATCTTTGGACCAAATTTGAAGATGCTTTATGTCAGGGTTTTTTTTCAAGCGACCCTCATTTTGTCCATGATTTTTGCTGCAACCCAGGCAACACATCAAAACGCATCAAATTTGGCGCCCAGGTGGCGCAGTGGGATATTCCGCTAGCACCAGTGCCAAGATTCTGAACTCCTCGGTTCGAAACTCGGCATTGCCATCAGTCGACTGGGCGCCATCTAGCAGGCATAATTGGCAGTGCTTGCAGCAGACACGGTTCTGCAAGGGCAGGATGACCGCTCTGTGTGGGTGGGGTCTTCATACACTGTGTAAGGACCCTGATTAGCAGATAGAGGCGCCTGTGCAGAGTGCATGGGTGAAAAAGGGTTTCACTGAGGGCTGCGTGCAGGTCGGAGGAGGCGTGTGCAGCAATATACCCACCTCAACTGCAATCAGGGATCTCCAGCAGCGAAAGACAAATTGAGTACACTAGATTGGGAGAAAAATGCATAAATAAAATAGTAAAAAAACACATCAAATTCATCAAAACACAAAACGAAATATACCTCATT